>NW_020190692.1:0-15655 GCF_002263795.3 Bos taurus
GCCGTGGAGGAGAGGGGACGAGAATCTCTCCCTATGCTCAAGGGTCCACGCCTATAGTCGGTGCACCTTCCTTAATCGTGTGGCTCCCAAGTTAGAGTGCCTACGAGGTAAGATGACACCACCTCGTTGGACAGGCTCCTCCTCTCTGGTTCGACCTGTGATCGACCAGAGTTGGGTCGGTTCACTCATGCTCTGGATTTGTCTCTGGATGCGATTTCCTCAGGATCCCGCGGATGCAGCCCCTACGTCATCGGGAGGAGTAAACTGCGCTCGCCCGGGTCACGGACCGGGGATAGGTTCTTCCTTCCTACTCCATCCCAATGCGTCCCCGAGAGGGTGATTGCCAACACAGTATATTAACCTTACTATCGCTGCGTGGCGTAACCCTAGCTTAGATCGCCGGTTCTCCCATTCGACCACTTACGAAGCTTGCCAACTGGCCTGGTCTCCTGGCTCCAGAGGGCAACGAGTTCTGATCACGTGGTCTCCTATGAACAGTAATTGGTGTTACGCTTGATCAGGTCTTTTGGAAGCATTCCTGTCGCACGAGGGCCTACCACTGTTAACGGACGCACCCGATGGTCACACGAGACCGTCCTCTAGGTGGATTTTCTGCGCAGCTTACCCTACCACTGTAACATCTGGATCCCATATATGTTCGTCCTTCACCCGTGGGATTACAGCCGTTATCGGTTCAACAAACAAACCATCTTCCTTGCGATCTTTTGCGTGGATCATTACAGTGCTTGATGCCAGCGCCTGTTGTCCACTAGCTAGTGGCTTCACCGCTACGCCTTTAATGATCCGATACAAGCAATTCTTCCGACAGTGAGTAACAGTTTAAGTTTGGGGAATGACCCCACCTAACTTGCCATCTCCCTTGTTCGATTTGCAGTTGGTACTGCTGTCGAGTAAGCACAACGTGCTCTCAGGTCATCCTCGATCCCGAGCTGCGATCACACTTTTCGGGACGCCTTACTGCACAGCCCTGGTCGCATCGCTGACTGCTTTATACATGGCCGTGGCCACATGCGCTGGGGACTGTGTTTCACGTTGTTCACGCCTCCTCTCCTTCTCCTCGCCTATCCTCCTCCTCTCCCTCGTTCGCCTCTCTCCTCCTGCCTCCTCCTCGCTTGCCCACTTCCCCCACACGCAAGGCTCCCCCCCGCTGGCCCGGCCGTCGGTGTTCCCCCACCCGCGGGAAAAGGCAGCTTGTCCTGAATCGACCGCGCTGAGACATATATATCGGTTAGAGAACCTTGAACATATGGCCATGCACTCCGTGTTGAGGTGGGGCAGCGCGAGGGCGGAGCTCGCATTAGAGAGGGGAATGAGGAGAGGAGGAGAGGGGGTGTGGGCGGGGCGGCTTGGGTGGAGTGGTAGCGGTAATGTGTGGTTGTCGGGTGGGGGGAAGCGCTCTGTCTCAGGCGCCATGATGACGTGGATAAATCTTCCTCTACGGAGAGGTCGCTCCATGACATCGTGGGCGCGGGGGGGGCCGGAGAGAAGGTCTTCGTTTTGGAGGCTGTCTTCACTTTGGGATCGGTGGGTGGGTGAGGGGATCTCAGACGGAAACACCAGGCCAGCGGTAGAGATTTTCCCTCTCCCGGATGTGGTTGCGTTTCGTCTTTCCATGTGTTCCTGAATACACCGCACGCATCCAACACTCCCCCAGGCGGTTATACGTGTCTTTCCTGTTTTCCTATATTTCGCTTGACGGCGGATGTGAGGGGACGATGTGCTCTCTCAGTTTGAGTAGGATTTGGAAGTCGTCGTGGACATGGTACTTTATCTCTCGACGCGCGCTAGATGCAACGTTGTCGTCTTCTTATTTGTCCCTTGCGCGGCCTTTCTTCACTCTCTCTCCAGTCCCTCCTTGTTACGAGTTGAGGCCTGTCGTGTCCTGCTGCTACTCGAGGACCCGGTGCTTCCATCTTTGTTTGGACCCTGACACCTTGGAGTGTGTTCGGTTGTTGCGCTGTCGTTTCTTGCGTATTTCTTGGCCCACCGAGCTCTCGTTCCTTCTCATCTGGGATCTCTCTCTTCTTCCTCCGTTCAAGGCCTATCCGGTCTTTTCTTCTCTCCTCCTGCACTCCTCTCCTCTCCCTCTCTCCTGCCTCATCTCACCCTAGTTTCTTCCCCCCGCCGCCCCCACCCACAACAACCGTTCCCACTTTCTCAACGGACTTAATTGACTGCACTATTATTTTCCTTCTTTCTTTCTTCCTTCCTTCCTTCCTTCCTTCCTTTCTTCCTTTCCTTTTCTTTGGGGGGGGGGCGGGCGTTCCCCCTTTAATTTTCAGCTCTACAGACGATGTTTTAGTGTAGCACATGACACAGCCATCACCAGGATACATCTAGTTAGTGACTGTCCGTCACCACCTGGTGTCACGGCAAATGACATTTGGTGTGATGACGTGCCCGTGACTCATGTATTTCATAAGTGGAAGGTTGCACCACTTCGTCTGTCTCCCTCGCCAGGGGCACTCACTCATTTCTCTCCTCACCCCCGCCTCCCCCCCCCCCCCACCCCGCCCTGCACAGTTCCCCCCTCCCCCGCCCCTCCCTCCTCTGGCCAGCCCCCCCCCCCCCGTGTGTTCCTTTGTAGTATGTCTGAGCCTGTTTCTGTTTGGTTCTGTTCTGTTCACCGTGTATGGTTTGGTAGGTTCTGCATGGAAACGACTGATCTGAGGTATTTCATGTAGCATAATACCCTCTAAAGGTCTCTCCAGGTTCCTGCAGACTGTGAGATTTCATTCCCTTCTGGTGGTTGAGTCCCATTCCTCTGTGTGTGTGTGTGTGTGTGTGTGTGTGTGTGTGTGTGTGTGTCTGCATGCGCGTGAGCACGCGTGCACGTGAATAGATCCAGGCATAGGCACACAGACAGAGTTCTATCATGATGTGTGTACGGAAGTCGACCTAGGTATAGGGGTCGATCCCACACATGCACACATCCGTATCTTCTTTGTCCCTTCCCTCCGTGGGCACCCTGTGGAGTTGCTGGGTTGGGTCGAATGGGGGAATCTTTGGGGGAGTGTACATCGCAGGACTCTTTTCCCTAGGGATGTGGTTTCTCTGTCTGTGAGGCGCCAGGGGATGAGATCTGATCTCTCTGAGTCCGCCCACAGTTTTCTCAGCTGCAGAAAAAACGCGTTCGATCCATCAGGAGCCACTGTCCTCTGATGGTTCGAACTTGCTGTCGTGATTGCGATTCCCGGCTCCTGGGCCTTTCCCCTCCGAATGAGAAGGATCATTGTCCAGGGAAACGCCCCGGGGTGGGGTGCTTCCGTGAGCCCGCCCCCACCCCCAGGAGCCCCAGCTCAGCCCAGCCCAGCCCAGCCCTGCCGTGGATGTGTGTTCTACCTTGTGCTTCTGGGTGTCTGCCTGTTCCACCTTTCTTTGGAAGGAAGGGGTCTGTTCGGGCCTCCTGCCCACTTCGCTCATCGGGGGTTGTTTCCCTTTTGGAGGTTGAGGTGTCTGACGCCTTGATCGGTGTTGGACAGAAAAGCCCCTTTTGCAATATGCTTGTGCTTTCCCCGGACGGACGGACGGACGGACGGACAGACAGACAGACAGACACACACACACACACGGATGTGTGTTTCCGCCTGGGTATGTACGTGTGTGTCTGTGAGTATTTATACGTACGAATGTACACCTATAGATACGCACACCACACACGCGCGCACGTAGACATCCACGCAGACACATGGGTATAGATGCACATATACACTGATGCACATGTACATGTACGTATACACACGCGCGTTTGCGTATGCGTATACATGTGTGTGCATCTATGCACATCGATCTGTGTATAGGCACTCTAGATGCACACGGGCACCTGTACATACGTACATGCGTGCACGTCTACGTATATATACACACGTGTGTACGTAGGCACAGATTCACGCGTGCGTCTGTGTGGACGTACATACGCTCTCTGTAGGCGTCTGCGTATGCGTCCGTACGTATGTATACGTGTGTACATACACGTGTGCACATACACACGCAGATATGTGTGTCTATGCAAGCATGCACGTACGGGTACGCATAGACGTGCATCCACACCTGTGCGCAGACATCACACGTATACACACTATACGTGCGTCTAGATGCGTTGACACGTCCGCGTGTATGTGTGTGTGTGTGCCTATGTATCCCGACGTCTCTGCACATGTGAGCATGTGTGTTCACGCCTGTGTCTATCCGTGTACGTATGTGTATAGATGCCTCTGCGTATATACACGCAAGCATACACGCACACTAGAAACGCCTAGGCATACACGTGCGCACACAGACACGTGCGTGTACGTGAGCATGCCCTTCGTACGTGTGTGTTTATACGCCTGCGTGCACGTATATATAGACGCGATTACGTGTGCGTATACATATGTACACGTGTATACCCACATGTGTATGCGTTCTCCCTCTCCCTCTCCCTCTCCCTCTCCCTCTCCCTCTCCCTCTCCCTCTCCCTCTCCCTCTCCCTCTCCTCTCTCTGACTTTTAAGCTGCCAGGACAGTTCCACGAGTTGACTTTCCTGCCTGGTGGTTTTGTCTCATTTCGTTTCTGAGCTACGTGAAAAAGTTATGTATTCATTGAGGTGGCTGTTGTCACGGGACCCGGGGTTTATTTAGTGGATCCCTATGGACTCCGTCCTCCTCACCAGCACGCCCCTCAATACCACCCCCCCACACCCTCCCCGCAACCCCCCAACCCCCCACCCCCCCCGCAGCCCTGCCACCCCAGACCTCCCAGGCCGTCCGCCTTTCCGCTGTTTGTGGCCAGTGGTGTTGAAATCCATGTTCTCCTGACCTCAAGTGCACTTTCCCCACCCACCCGCGCATGCTTGTGTGTGTCGTCTCTGGACTTTGTCACGGTGTCTCTACCCAGGTTGAGTTTTGTTTTCTCTTCTTGGGGGTCCGAGTGTCTCCTTCTTTTCCTTTCTTACTCCTAGGCTTGTGTGTCTGTGTCCGTGTCTGCTTTCGAAAGTCCTGCTTTGTTCTCCCAGCAGCGCTTGCCTGGTTTCGCTTTGCCGGTCCCTCCCTCCCTCCCTCCCTCCCTCCCTCCTTCCCTCCTTTTCTCCCTCCCTCCCTCCCGCCCCCCTCTTTCGGGGGGCCGGGGGCCGGGGGTTCCTGGGATGTCACTGGTGCCCCCTCTCTCCGCCCACCCCGCCCCGAGCCCCCGCCGCCCGCCCGCCCGCCCGCGTCTCCGTGGAATGTCCCCCCACCACCCTGGAATCGCGTGGCGGGGGGAGGGGGGGGGAATCGCGGCTCTTTCGTGGCAGCCTCCAGGGGAGAGATCTCCCGGCTCCTCTCCCTTCCTCTGCGGCCGGGGTCGCGTCGCGTCGCGTCGCGTCGCTCGGCGGCGGAGGCTCCGGGCCGAGCTCGGGCGTTTGGGCGGCCGGCGCTGTGGCGTCCCCGGCGGCCGGCGACAGCGACCCGTCCTCGGGACGTTCGAGCCGGTTGTCGGGAGCCACCTGGCGGCCGCTTGTATATTGTCCCTCCCCCTCCGGAGCTTCGGCGAGCCCTTCAGGAGGGTTGTGACTCAGCCGCCGGGCCCGAGGCAGAGCTCTCAGACACCGGCTATGCTGGCGGCGACAGTCCCGGTGGCGCCGAGGCCTAGGGACGTCCTGCTGTCGCCGGAGATTGGTTCTCTAGGTTTCTGAGGAGGGTGATCGTCGCGGCGCTCCGGGGCCGGGCTCTGGGGTGGCCGGACCGGGTCGACCAGCATCTCCCCGTGCCCCTGTGGCCGCGGAGAAGGACCGGCCGGACCCTCCCTGGGCCGGGCCGCCGCGGTGGGCAGGGAGAGGGTCTTCCCTGCCCGGAGCGCCTGGACTCGGGCTCGGCGGTCCGGACTCCTCCTGGGCCGCCCTCAGGAGCGTTTGCTTCGCCCTCGGCCCCGCTCCGGAGGTGGGGACCCGCCCGCCGGAGTCGTGAGGGTTGACGGGGAGAGGCGGGCGCGTGTGCGGCCGCCCCACCCCAACCCGTGGGGTCCGGTCGCCCGAGGCGTCTCCTGGCACACATGCTGTTTCTTTTTCAAAGTCCCGATGGGTCCGGAGACGTGGATGGACCGGACCCTGCTTCCGCTGGTGGCTGGGGAGTGCACACTCGACCCTTCAGTGTGCCTCGTGGGTCTCGGTCCTCGGACGCAACTTTTTCTCACCCCTCCCCAACTCCCTGAATCCCAGTCAGGAGGTGTGAACCTGCTCGGGCCGTCCTGGGTGCCCCATCTAGGACGTCTGGGCCCCAGGCACGGTCCCTGGTCAGGGCCTGCTTGTCTCATTGGAGGCGCCTTGCTGACAGTTCTTTTTCTTGATGCCCATCAAAGCCAAATTCCTGTTTGGCGACTCGGACGGACCTGTACCCCTACCCGTGTGGCTAAGTGGGGAGGGCGCCCCCGGCCAGCTCCCTCTCCCTTTGTGGGTGTCCATGCCCCCACTTTGGCCACCACAGGCCCCCTCCCCCCTGCTCCCTCCCCCCCAGTCGACCAGATGACCCCTCCCCCCATGAGAGCTCCAGGCCTGGTGCTTATGAGTTAACCCTGGGGACAGGTGGCTGGGCCTAGGTTCCAGGGTTCCTCCCTGCAAGTCACGGGTGGGCCCCACTGTTGGCTGCTGTCATTTCGTCACCCTTAATGGGCCTTTTTTTTTTTTTTTACCACCAGGTAAGTGCTGACTCGGTCTCTTTGGTGTCTGCTGCCAAAGACTTTGGCCTCCTGTGACCTCCAGGCTAGAGTTGGCCTTGGTGGTCTGAGCTGCCAGACTGACCCACTCTCTGATATTTGCATTTTCTTTTCAGATGAGTCAAGCTGGTTCGTTGAGGTCATGTGTGTGATAAGTGCATACTTTTGCCTTTTGTTTCATTGCCACAATATGAGTGTGTATTTCTAACGTGAAGGTCTTTATTTGTCCAATTTTGAACATTGTTTTTGCTGAAAGAGCCGTGTGACTGTCCGTTCGTCCATCTTCTTCGTCATCGAGGGGGGGTCACAAAAGGGGTTTCTCCTGGCACACCCAAAGCATGGTGACAGTGACAGGGAAGATGACGAGTTATTTCTCAGGGTGGGGGGTCGCAACGCCTGACGTTGGCCTGCGGCCCCCCCTTGAATGGGAATGCATTCCGCTGCCTTGTGCGTGGGGGTGTCAAGAATCCTCCCCTTCCTTTCCCTTCCCGTCCGTCCGTCTGTTATACCTCGCCCAAGGACATTCTTGAGAAGTGTTGACATTTCCTGTTTTCCTGTCCACGTCGCTGACTGAGTGGAGAAACTGTGCCCTAGGATGGGTCCCGTCTGGCAACTAGTCCCTGCTGGTCTTCCTTGGAGCCTCTAGGCAGTGGCTGGCTCTATGGATAGCAGGTTGGTTGTCAGGCGCCACCAGCCTGTCAGTTGCATTTTTAGAGGGTCCTGCGGGGGGGGGGGGGGTGTTGCGGGAGGACCACGGGTGGAGCAGGCAGGTGGGGCTGGCGAACTCTTGAATGCCCTGGGGCTGTGGAAAGAGGCTGTGTAGGAGGGGAACCTTGGGCCAGAGTCAACTGCCAGCAGCCAGCGTGAGGAACTCCGCCCATGGCAAAGGTCATGAGGAAGGAGGCTTGGCATATGCAAAGGCAGGATCGAGCCTCAGGAGTCCCCCCTGGACATTCTCGAGCATCTGCCCCCAAAACTAGAGTCTGCCTACTTTATTGCTTTGTGCTCTCACATACACCTCTGACTTTATGGGGGGCTGGCTCCCACCACCTCTCTCTGAAAAAGAGTTAACTTGGAGCTCTAGTTAATAATAATTCCTGGGCGTGACAGGAGTGCTTCAACCTACAAACTCCTCTGAAGTTTCTCTAGCCTGCCTGAAAGGCTTGTCTGGCCACATGTGATTGTTCACAGCCTCCCAACTGTGACAGGCACGAGATGCTCTAATCCTTCTAAACATAGATTCTTTTGAGAAGTTAGGAAATTATTAGTGTAGTATAGTGGGCTGATTAGAAATTGTATTGGTGAAGGGTTTTTCATTTGTTGGGCCAATGTTTACTGCTTAGTCTCCACATCCCCTGACCTTATACACATTAATGAATATATAGAAGAAATAAGTATTAACCTTTGATATTAATCACGTTAGACCCTAGGCTAAGCAAATTCTTTCCTTAATTAAAACCCACTACACCCTCACCCATAGGAATCTGGTGCCTTCGGAAGGTGGCGTCTGTTTTAAAAATAATCACTCCTGGAGAAATAAGTGTCCTGGTTGACTGACCGCTGTCACAAGGAGAGGGTCATAAATTGTCAGCAGGCCCCCGGCCAGAAGATGATGTAACACTCCTAAGACCTTGGTGTACATTTGTATGAAGCACCTGATTTTGATAAAGGTCAGGACTGCTGACCCCATGTGACTTTTGTATTACATCTCTGTGTATAAAAGTGGGCCCTGGAAAATAAAGAATGGGATCAGTTCCTGGAAAGACTGGTCTCCCCATGTTGTTCTTTCTCTCAGTTTCTGGCTGAATTCCCATCTGGAGTGTGGAGGCTCGTCAAGCCTACTAATTATGCCTGGGCTTCTAAGATCTGACCAGGTAGGCCTCAGTGTCTCCTCTCCTTCGGGAGAACGGGAGGATGCCTGTGGCCTACGTAAGTGATGCAAATTCCTTGTCTCGGAGTTTTATTGGCTTTCCACGTAAACCAAGTTATTCAGCCTCTTTTCTCCACTGAATTTTCCTTCTGAGACATCCTTATTTAACCGCTCTTTATATCTTTAATTCTATCGTACCCTGATCGCCGAAGCCGTCTCCCCTTCAAATGCCCTGGATCCACTGGGGCTGGACCTGGGCAAGTGGTGCCTGGAACAGGCTAATTCGAAGGCAGATACCTCAGAGCAAGTGTTGAATTTTCTGGACGGATAGGACCCCACTCAGCGTGCTGCAGACCCCCCTGTAGGGTAGACAGGGCGAGGAGGAGTGGGAAGTTTTGAAAGTGTTAAAAGGTTGGAGAGAAAACCCGGTTTCTGGATTTAAAAGGTTGAAAGAAAACCTGATCTTTGAAAACTAAGACTGAATCTTCTACTATATTTAATTTTCTGACATGGGTAACACTAAAACTAAAAAATGGCAACTCTTTATACAAGTATAAAATACATAAAAATATTCTCAAAAAAAGGGGGGGGGGAGACTGCTGTACCTCCCGAGGATAGAGAAAGATCTAAAGATAGAGAAAGAGCTAAAGAGTTAAAAGGAGAGAGGAACGGAGAAGGAAGGAATCAGGGAATGCAGCAAGATATAGAAAGGAAGAAAGGAAGTTAGAAAAAGAGATACAGAGAGAAAGATAGGGAGGAGGGAAGAAAAAGATAGAAAGAGGGTAAAGGGAAAGAAACGAAGGAAAGAGAAGGGTAGTGAGAAAGGATGGGGGAGAGAAAAGTGAGAAAGGCAGGAAGAGAGGGAGAGAGAGAGAGTGAGACAGTAAGAAGAAAGAAGGGAGGATGAAAGAGGGAAACAGGAAGGAAATGATAGAAAGTGAAAGAGAAGAGAAGAGGAAGGAAAGAAGATAGAGTGAGGGAAAGAAAACTTGAAAAAGGTTGAAAGAGAGGAAGGAAGAAAAAATCAGCAGAGGAGAGAGGAGAGGACTTACAGGACGCTGTGGCCAGACACCCTGGCGAGCTCCCTCTCTCTCTGTGCACACCTTTAAAAAATTTATCCACCACTTTCTGATTTAAGGCGATCGCCGCTGGCTCTGTTTGTGCCTCCCAGGGCCCAAGAGTTCCCCACTTTGCCCCCAAAGCCTCTCAAAATGTTGCCTAAGCCTGAGGAAGATAAAAAGTTTTTTGAACAGTGGCGTTTTTAAAACAGACTGCATGCACAATATGCAGAGCGTGCTCCTTGGAGAAAACCGCCTCGGGGGGGGGGGGGGGGGAGGGCGGGTCTCACCCAGGCTAAGAGAAAAGCGGAATGGTAAGGGGATTTAATAACAGTATTAACTCCTGACGTGCCGGTTACTCCAATTCCAACAGGAGTGGCTGGCCCCCTACCTGAGGACATTGTAAGATTTGTGCTGAGGCATAGCTCACTTTCTTTTCAAAAAATTTTGGGTGGTGCCTGGTGTAGTAGACTCTGATTATATTGAGAAATTAAAGTCTTGATCTCACCACCTACCCAAACTGTGTAAATTAATAAAGGTCAAAGAGTAACACAGCTTTTGCTTTTACCTTATTATCAGACAGGAAAAAACTTGACTTCTCAAGCTAGGAGCCACAGAACATTTGGATCTAGTGATCTAGCCTTTTGGGTGCAAGAAACTACAGCTTCTAGGCCTTTAAAAATTTTAAATCAAGGAAGTAAAATGTCAGGGCTGAGTTATGAACAGTTATTTAGGCTCTTCAACATTTAAGAGACCACACCTTCAATCTTTTGAATGACTTCCGATATATTGTAGGGTTGTTTCCTCATATAGAAACTGCTAATATTCCAGAAAATAAACTACTATTTTCTCCTTGTTATCTGATTTACAGAGAGAGATTAAAAACAGAGATAAAAATATTTTGTGAGACATATTAGAGCCCATTTCATCTTGTCCGGCCCTTTACATGAAGGAAATGCTTTGGCAGATGCATTGACTAAAGTAACCGCTTTAGACTTATATAAAAAGATTGATAAAGCCAAAAATTCTTACAAAATTCACCATCAAAATTCACCTGCTTCAAGATATAAATTTCATAGACCAGCCAGATGTGTTGCTAACTTGTGGGAGAGGGTATGCTTGTATTTTTCCTCAGGATGCAGATTCGCCAATTTGGATTCCAGACAGGCTAGGTCCGCGGCGTGAACTCGCTTGCCCCACCCACCAGCCAGCTCTTGCCTCCACGGCGCCAACTGCGCCCCGCACCCTCCTCGCCACACCCTGAGACCTAGAGCAAAGAAGTTTGTGCGGTGAGTGAGGGACAGAGATGAAAGTGCGCCTGCGAAGTGTCATCCAGACCAGCATGGCCCCTCTGGCAAGAGGGAAACCCCCCGAGCCCAAGCGGCGGCAGCTAGCCCGAGTCCGCGAACCCCGCCCCTCTGCCAGCCATAGGCGCCGTGGCCGGCAGCCTGCCGCTCTCCTTCTCCCTCCTGATGCTGGGGACACTGCTCCCCCGGGCCAACGCCTGCAGCTGCTCCCCGGTGCACCTGCAACAGGCATTTTACAATGCAGACATAGTGATAAGGGCTAAAGCAGACAGTAAAAAAGAGGTGGACGTAATATAGTAACTTGTAAACAATGTATGCTTTCATCTTGTTTAAACCTTCAATATAATATTTGCTCCTTTGTGGTGTTCTTGTGAATAATGTATGCTCTCACCTTGTTTAAACCCTAAATATAATGTTTGCTTCTTTGTAGTGTTACAACGTCCACCTTATCTTATGATGTAACCACTTATTGATATAATTATGGTCTTGCTGTATTACAACAACTACAGGATTTAATGTGATCATGACAATTTGTGAGCTTATTTATTTTAGGAATATCAGCTTTAATAGCAACAATTACTTCTATTACTGTGGCAGCAATATCATTGACTCAACAAGTGCATAGTACCCAATATGTTGATACCATGTCTAAAAATGTTTCTTTAACTCTAGCAACACAGGAAGCTAGAGATAGAAAGTTGGAGATGAGGGTAGATGCCTTGGAAGAGGCTATAATGCATATTGGGACTTAGTTACAGGCTTTAAAAGTGAAAATGGCTCTGTCATGCCATGCTGATTACCAGTGGATATGCGTGACATCTTTGAAGGTAAACGAGACCGATTATGAATGGGAAAAAATTAAAAATCATGTTTCAGGTGTTTGGAACAGCTCTGACATTGGCCTGGACTTAGGGAAACTTCATAATCAAATACAGACCTGGGAACACTCTCGACTAGATTTTACCGCAGCTGGAGCAGCTAATGACTTCTTTCATACCTTCTCAAACTTTGTTTCTGGAAAAAAATATTCTGTCTAATACCTTTAGTTATGCTGCTGTTGGTGCTCTAATTCTGCTTCTCATAATCATTCTTCCTTGTTTTGTCTGGATTCTTCGGCAGAGCATTCAGAAGCTCGCGACTGAGCTGCATCTGGCTGTTTTAAGAAATAAAAAAGGGGGAGATGCCGGGAGCCAGCGTGAGGAACTCCGCCCATGGCAGAAGTCATGAGGAAGGAGGCTCGACATACGTAAAGGTGGGATCAAGCCTCAGGGGTTCCCCCTGGACATTCTCGAGCATCTGCCCCCCAAACCAGAGTCTGCCTACTTTACTGCTTTGTGCTCTCACCTACACCTTTGACTTTATGGGGGGCTGTCCTCCACCACCTCTTTCAGGGAAGGAGTTAACTTAGAGCTCCAGTTAATAATAATTCCTGGGCATGACAGGAGAGTTTCAACCTACAAACTCCTCTGAAGTTTCTCTAGCCTGCCTGACAGGCTTGTCCGGCCACATGTGATTGTTCACAGCCTCCCAACCGTGAGAGGCCCGAGATGTTCTAAACCTTCTAAAAACAGATTCTTTTGAGAAGTTAAGAAATTATTAGTGTAGTATAGTGGGTTGATTAGAAATCGTATTGGTTAAGGGTTTTTCACTTTTTGGGCCAATGTTTACTGCTTAGTCTCCACATTCCCTGACTTTATACACATTAATGAATATATAAAAGAAGTAAGTATTAACCTTTGATGTTAATCACGTTAGACCCTAGGCTAAGCAAATTCTTTCCTTAATTAAAACCCACAACACCCTCACCCTATAGGAATGTAACTTTATCTGGTGCCTTCAGAAGGTGGCGTCTGTTTTAAAAATAATCACTCCTGGAGAAATAAGTGTTCTGGTTGACTGACCGCTGTCACAAGGAGAGGGTCATAAATTGTCAGCAGGCCCCCTGGCAAGAAGATGATGTAGCACCCCTAAGACCTTTGTATACATTTGTATGAAGCACCTGATTTTGATAAAGGTCAGGACTGCTGACCCCATGTGACTTTTGTATTACATCTCTGTGTATAAAAGTGGGCCCTGGAAAATAAAGAAGGGGACCAGTTCCTGGAAAGACTGGTCTCCCCATGTTGTTCTTTCTCTCAGTTTCTGGCTGAATTCCCATCTGGAGTGTGGAGTCTGGTCAAGGCTATTAATTATGCCTGGGCTTCTAAGATCTGACCAGGTAGGCCTCAGTGTCTCCTCTCCTTCGGGAGAATGGGAGGATGCCTGCGGCCTATGTAGATGATGCAAATTCCTTGTCTGGAATTTTATTGGCTTTCCACATAAACCAAGTTATTCAGCCTCTTTTCTCCACTGAATTTTCCTACTGAGCTATCTGTATTTAACCACTCTTTATATCTTTAATTCTATCATATCCTGATTGCTGATGCTGTCTCTGCTTTGAATTCCCTGGATCCACTGGGGCTGGACCCTGGCAGTCAATGGGGTGGGATGGGTAGCCACTTGGGCTTTATGGTTTGAATTGGAAATCTCATTTTGGAGACTTGATCAATTTGGAGAATAGGTATTTTAACCCAAGGGAATTGACTTCCTTCTTTTGGTTCTTGTCTCCCTTGACATTGGGGGAATCTTCCTTCTCCTGCCAAGGATTTCAAACAAAGCCATGACAGATCACGCAGATCCACTTGCTCCAGTCAGGTTCAGGGGCAGAGCGTGAGGATCAAAACTGGCCTGGGGAGAGCAAGTCACGCCCTCGCCCCCCGCCGCCAACTCGGAACACGCCCCTGTCTTCCTGCCCAAAGACCAAGTGCGGGCTGGTGGTGGCAGACTCACGTGTCACGGGATTGGTCTTGATCCTGGAGGTGATGAATGAGCTCAGGAAACACAAGCAAATGATGTGGGATATCCATCCATGCACATTATCCTTTGCCTGACTGTGTCTCT
This sequence comes from Bos taurus, assembly GCF_002263795.3. Lineage (NCBI taxonomy): Eukaryota > Metazoa > Chordata > Mammalia > Artiodactyla > Bovidae > Bos > Bos taurus. The sequence goes on from NW_020190692.1 coordinate 13,863, forward strand.
CTGTCTCTGCCCGCCTGCACACCACACACACGCATACCCACACACACCATGCGCATACCACACACACACTGCATCATCCTTTGCACCTGGCTGCGTCTCTCTGTCTCTGCCCACACCACCCACAGGCACACCCTACACACTACATGCATACCCACACACACACCCTGCCCTCACACGGCATGCACACAGACATCCCGACCGATCCCCCCGCCACACACACACGGACTATGTTGTCCTTTACCTGGCTGTGACTCTCTGCCTCTGCCCACACACCACATGCATGCCCCACACACAGACGCCTCGCCCCACCCCACACATCACACACACACACCCTAACCCTACACCACCCACACACCTTGCCCACACACACACACGGCCCTACACACTGGCCACACACCACCCACCCCGCACACCACACCAACACACACACACACACTGCGTTGTCCTTTGCCTGGCTGTGTCTCTCGGCCTCTGTCTCTGCCCCACCCCCTGCACCCACAGGCACACCCCACATGCACACACCCATGCTGCCCACACGGCCCCACGTGGCACCTATATACACCACACCCACACCACACACCTACCCCCACACAGACACACACGGCCCCCATACACCACCACAAACACCACCTGCGCGTGCCACAGACATGCCACACACCAACTCCCCACCCCACACATAGACATCTGCCAGGGTCCAGCCCCGGTGGATCCAGGGAATTCAAAGCTGAGACGTGTCAGCGAGGATCAGGAAACAACTGCTTAATTAAACTTTAATTAAGGATATAAAGAGTGGTTAAATAAGGATAGCTCAGTGAGAAAAAATTTAGTGGAAAAGAGGCTGAATAACTTGGTTTACGTGGAAAGCTAATAAAATTCCAAAATAAGGATTTTGCATCACCTATGTAGGCCGCAGGCGTCCTCCCATTCTCCCGAAGGAGAGGAGACACTAAGGCCTCCCCGGTCAGATCTTAGAAGCCCAGGCAAAATTAGTAGGCTTGACGAGCTTCCCCGCTCCAGATGAAAATTCAGCCAGAAGGTGGAGAAAGAACGACATGGGAGACCAATTCAGTGAACAAAATGGTATACTTTATTTTCCAAGTAGTTTTATACCTTAAGTTGTGCATAGAGGATAATGGGGGAAGGGGTAGAGTCATGCAAGGACAGCAGTCCCTGATCCTAATCGAAGCCAGGCTTTCAAACTTATCATATGCAAAAGTTTAGGTGATTTACATCATTTTCTGGCCAGGAGGCCTGTTAACATTTTAAGAAACTTATTTTTCTCTAAAGGTGATTATTCTAAAGTCAGGTGCCAGCCTCCAAAAGCATTAGATAAAGTTGCATTCCTATAGGGCAAAGGTGTGGTGGGCTATAACAAGAAAAGAATTAACTCAAGGGTCCAAGGTTACAAACATTAAAGCTACTACTTACATGTCTATACACCAATTATATCAACCAATACACTGCCAGTGACACAGTAGGTAAGGGATATGGAGACTTAGCAGCAGACATTGGCCCAACAAGTGAAAAACCCTTCACCAATACAATCTAATCAATCTTTTAACTGCTCAAAGGAATCTGTATTTAGACAGTTTAGAACACCTCATGCCTCTCACAGTTGGGAGGCTCTGAACAATCACACGTGCCTGGAAAAACCTATTCAGGCAGGCTAGAGGACTTTCAAAGGAGTTTGTAGGTTGAAACACTGTCACACCCAGGAATTATTAACTGGAGCTGTAAGTTAACTCTTTTTTCAGAGAGAGGTAGTGGGGGACAGCCCCCTGTAAAGTCAGAGG
>NW_020190693.1:0-7194 GCF_002263795.3 Bos taurus
GCCACGTGATAGTCATGATAGCGTGCATGAACAGGTATGTGTTCAGTTAATGTGCAGTCACGGTGATCAGTGTATGATAAACACGTGATCAGTGCATGATAGCCATGTGATCAGTGCATGCAGTCACGTGATCAGTGTATTCAGCTTCATGTCAGAGTATGATCAGCCACGTGATCAGTGCCTGATCAACCACGTGATCAGAGTATGTTCAGCCACGTGATCAGTGTATGATCAGCCACATGATCAGTGCATGATCAGCCACGTGATCAGTGCATGCACAGTTATGTGATCAGGGTATGATCAGCTTCGTGATCAGTGCATGATCAGCCACGTGATCAGTGAATGATCAGGCACGTGAACAGTGCATGATCAGTAATGTGATCAGTGTATGATCAGCTACGTGTTCATTGCATGATTCAGCCACGTGATCAATACATGCACAGTCATGTGATCAGTGCATAATCTACAACGTGATTAGTTCATGATCATTCATGTAATCACTGTATGATCAGCCACGTGATAAGTGCAAGATCAGTCACGTGATCAGTGTATGATCAGCCACGTGATCAGCGCATGATCCATAACGTGATTAGTGCATGATCATTCATGTGATCAGTGTATGATCAGCCACGTGATCAGTTCAGGATCACCCACGTGATCAGTGTATGATCAGCCACGTGATCAGTGCATCATCCACAACGTAATTAGTGCATGATCAGCTACGTGAGCAGTGTGTGATAAGCCACGTGATCAGTTCATGATCACCCACGTGATCAGTGCATGCACACTCACGTGATCAGAGTATGATCAGCTTCGTGTTCAGTGCATGATCAGCCACGTGATCAGTGCATGATCAGTCACGTGATCAGTGCGTGATCAGTGAAGTGATCAGTGTATGATCATCCATATTTTCAGTGTGTGCACAGTCACGTGATCAGTGCATTACAGCCACGTAATCAGTTCTTGATTAGTCACATGAGAAGCACAATTCAGACACGAGATAACTGCATGCTAATTTACGCAATCAGTGCATGATCAGGCACGTGATCAGTGCATGATCAGTCACGTGATCAGTGTATGTTCAGCCATGTGATCAGTGCATGATAGCCACGTGACTAGTGCATGATCAGTCACGTGATCAGTGCATGATCCACTACGTGATTAGTGCATGATCAGTCATGTAATCTCTGTATGATCAGCCACGTGATAAGTGCAAGATCAGCCACGTGATCAGTGTATGCTCAGCCACGTGATCAGTGCATGATCCACAACGTGATCAGTGCATGATCAGCCACGTGATCAGTATATGAGCAGCCACGTGATCAGTTCATGATCCCCCACGTGATCAGTGCATGATCAGCCACGTGATCATTGCATGATCAGCCACGTGATCAGTGTATGATCAGCCACGTGATCATTGCATGATCAGCTTCGTGATCAGTGCATGATCAGCCACGTGATCAGTGCATATCAGCCACCTGATCAGTGCATATCAGCCACCTGATCAGTGCATGATAGCCAAGTGACTAGTGCATGATCAGTCACGCGATCAGTGCATGATCAGCCACGGGATCAGGGCATGATCGCCATGTGATCGGCACATGATAGCTACGTGATCTGTGCATGATCAGCCACGTAATCAGTGCATTATCAGCCACTTGATCACAGTATGATCAGCCACGTGATCAGTGCATGTGCAGTCACGTGATCAGTGCATGATCAGCCAAGTGATCAGTTCATGCACAGTCACGTGATCACTGTATGCTCAGCCACGTGATCAGTGCATGCTCATCCACGTGATTAGTGCATGCACAGTCATATTATCAGTGTATGATAGGCTTCGTGATCAGTGCATATTTAGTTACGTGATTAATGTATGATAAGCCACGTAATCAGTGCATGATAGCCACGTGATCAGTGCCTGATCAGTCACGTGATCAGTGCATATGCAGTCACGTGATCAGTGTATGATCATCCACGTGATCAGAGTATGATCAGCCACGTGATCAGTGCATGATCAGTCAAGTGATCAGTGCATTATCAGCCACGTGATCAGTGCATGATAGCCACGTGATCAGTGCATGATCAGTCACGTGATTAGTACATGATCTGTCACTTGATCAGTGTATAATATTCACGTGATCAGTTCATGCACCGTCATGTGATCAGTGCATGATACGCAACGAGATCAGTGCATGATCAGTCGCATGGTCAGTGTATGATCAGCCACGGGATTAGGCATGATAGCCAGGTGACTAGTGCATGATCAGTCACGCGATCAGTGCATGATCAGCCTCGGGATCCGGGCATGATTGACATGTGATCAGTGCATGAGAGCTACGTGATCAGTGCATGATCAGCCACGTGATCATTGCATGATCCGCCACGTGATCAGTGCATGCACACTCACGTGATCAGTGTATGATCAACTTCGTGATCAGTGCATGATCAGCTACGTGATCAGTGCATGCTCAGTCACATGATCAGTGTATGATCAACTTCGTGATCAGTGCATGATCAGCTACGTGATCAGTGCATGCTCAGTCACATGATCAGTGCATGTGCAGTCACGTGATCAGTGCATGATAAGTCACGTGTTCAGTGCATGATCTGTCACGTGATCAGTGTGTGATCATCCATATGATCAGTACATATGCAATCTCGAAATCAGTGCATGATAGCGATGTGATCACTGCATGATTAGTCACGTGATCTGTTCCAGATCAGCTACGTGATTAGTGCATGATAGCCAGGTGATCAGTGCGTGGTCCACAAGGTGATTAGTGCATGATCATTCATGTGATCAGTGTATGATCAGCCACGTGATCAGTTCATGATCACCCACGTGATCAGTGTATGATCAGCCATGTGATCAGTGCATCATCCACAACGTGATTAGTGCATGATCAGCCACGTGAGCAGTGTATGATAAGCCACGTGATCAGTTCATGATCACCCACGTGATCAGTGCATGATCAGCCACGTGATCAGTGCATGATCAGCCACGTGATCAGTGCATGCACACTCACATGATCAGAGTATGATCAGCTTTGTGATCAGTGCACGATCAGCCACGTGATCAGTGCCTGATCAGTCACGTGATCAGTGCCTGATCAGTGACGTGATCAGTGTATGGTCATCCATATTTTCAGTGCGTGCGCAGTCACGTGATCAGTGCATTATAGCCACGTGATCAGTTCTTGATTAGTCACATGATCAGCACAATTCAGACACGAGATCACTGCATGCTAAATTACGCAATCAGTGCATGATCAGCCACGTGATCAGTGCATGATCAGCCACGTGATCAGTGCATGCACACTCACATGATCAGAGTATGATCAGCTTTGTGATCAGTGCACGATCAGCCACGTGATCAGTGCATGATCAGGCACGTGATCAGTGCATGATCAGGCACGTGATCAGTGTATGATCAGCCACGTGATCAGTGCATGATAGCCACGTGACTAGTGCATGATCAGTCACGTGATCAGTGCATGATCCACAACGTGATTAGTGCATGATCAGTCATGTAATCACTGTATGCTCAGCCACGTGATCAGTGCATGATCAAGCACTTTATCAGTGCATGATCAGACACATGATCAGTGTATGATCAGCTTCGTGATCAGTGCAGGATCAGCCACGTGATCAGTGCATGAACAGGCCCGTGATCAGTGCATGATCAGACTCATGATCAGTCACGTGATCAGTCCATGATCAGTCACGTGAGTAGTGCATAATCAGACATGTGATCAGTGCATGATCAGTCAAGTGATCAGTGCATTATCAGCCACGTGATCAGTGCATGATAGCCAGGAGGTCAGTGCATGATCAGTCACGTGATTAGTACATGATCTGTCACTTGATCAGTGTATAATATTCACGTGATCAGTTCATGCACCGTCATGTGATCAGTGCATGATACGCAACGAGATCAGTGCATGATTAGTCACGTGATTAATGCATGATGAGCCACGTGATCAGTGCATGATAGCCACGTAAACAGTGCATGAACAGGTATGTGTTCAGTTAATGCGCAGTCACGTGATCAGTGTATGATAAACACGTGATCAGTGCATGATAGCCATGTGATCAGTGCATGCAGTCACGTGATCAGTGTATTTTCAGCTTCATGTTCAGAGTATGATCAGCCACGTGATCAGTGCCTGATCAGCCACGTGATCAGAGTATGTTCAGCCACGTGATCAGTGTATGATCAGCCACATGATCAGTGCATGATCAGCCACGTGATCAGTGCATGCACAGTTATGTGATCAGGGTATGATCAGCTTCGTGATCAGTGCATGATCAGCCACGTGATCAGTGAATGATCAGGCACGTGAACAGTGCATGATCAGTAATGTGATCAGTGTATGATCAGCTACGTGTTCATTGCATGATTCAGCCACGTGATCAATACATGCACAGTCATGTGATCAGTGCATAATCTACAACGTGATTAGTTCATGATCATTCATGTAATCACTGTATGATCAGCCACGTGATAAGTGCAAGATCAGCCACGTGATCAGTGTATGATCAGCCACGTGATCAGCGCATGATCCATCACGTGATTAGTGCATGATCATTCATGTGATCAGTGTATGATCAGCCACGTGATCAGTTCAGGATCACCCGTGATCAGTGTATGATCAGCCACGTGATCAGTGCATCATCCACAACGTAATTAGTGCATGATCAGCTACGTGAGCAGTGTGTGATAAGCCACGTGATCAGTTCATGATCACCCACGTGATCAGTGCATGCACACTCACGTGATCAGAGTATGATCAGCTTCGTGTTCAGTGCATGATCAGCCACGTGATCAGTGCATGATCAGTCACGTGATCAGTGCGTGATCAGTGAAGTGATCAGTGTATGATCATCCATATTTTCAGTGTGTGCACAGTCACGTGATCAGTGCATTACAGCCACGTAATCAGTTCTTGATTAGTCACATGATAAGCACAATTCAGACACGAGATAACTGCATGCTAATTTACGCAATCAGTGCATGATCAGGCACGTGATCAGTGCATGATCAGTCACGTGATCAGTGTATGTTCAGCCATGTGATCAGTGCATGATAGCCACGTGACTAGTGCATGATCAGTCACGTGATCAGTGCATGATCCACTACGTGATTAGTGCATGATCAGTCATGTAATCTCTGTATGATCAGCCACGTGATAAGTGCAAGATCAGCCACGTGATCAGTGTATGCTCAGCCACGTGATCAGTGCATGATCCACAACGTGATCAGTGCATGATCAGCCACGTGATCAGTATATGAGCAGCCACGTGATCAGTTCATGATCCCCCACGTGATCAGTGCATGATCAGCCACGTGATCATTGCATGATCAGCCACGTGATCAGTGTATGATCAGCCACGTGATCATTGCATGATCAGCTTCGTGATCAGTGCATGATCAGCCACGTGATCAGTGCATATCAGCCACCTGATCAGTGCATATCAGCCACCTGATCAGTGCATGATAGCCAAGTGACTAGTGCATGATCAGTCACGCGATCAGTGCATGATCAGCCACGGGATCAGGGCATGATCGCCATGTGATCGGCACATGATAGCTACGTGATCTGTGCATGATCAGCCACGTAATCAGTGCATTATCAGCCACTTGATCACAGTATGATCAGCCACGTGATCAGTGCATGTGCAGTCACGTGATCAGTGCATGATCAGCCAAGTGATCAGTTCATGCACAGTCACGTGATCACTGTATGCTCAGCCACGTGATCAGTGCATGCTCATCCACGTGATTAGTGCATGCACAGTCATATTATCAGTGTATGATAGGCTTCGTGATCAGTGCATATTTAGTTACGTGATTAATGTATGATAAGCCACGTAATCAGTGCATGATAGCCACGTGATCAGTGCCTGATCAGTCACGTGATCAGTGCATATGCAGTCACGTGATCAGTGTATGATCATCCACGTGATCAGAGTATGATCAGCCACGTGATCAGTGCATGATCAGTCAAGTGATCAGTGCATTATCAGCCACGTGATCAGTGCATGATAGCCACGTGATCAGTGCATGATCAGTCACGTGATTAGTACATGATCTGTCACTTGATCAGTGTATAATATTCACGTGATCAGTTCATGCACCGTCATGTGATCAGTGCATGATACGCAACGAGATCAGTGCATGATCAGTCACATGAGTGGTATGATCAGCCACGGGATAAGGCATGATAGCCAGGTGACTAGTGCATGATCAGTCACGCGATCAGTGCATGATCAGCCTCGGGATCCGGGCATGATTGACATGTGATCAGTGCATGAGAGCTACGTGATCAGTGCATGATCAGCCACGTGATCATTGCATGATCCGCCACGTGATCAGTGCATGCACACTCACGTGATCAGTGTATGATCAACTTCGTGATCAGTGCATGATCAGCTACGTGATCAGTGCATGCTCAGTCACATGATCAGTGCATGTGCAGTCACGTGTTCAGTGCATGATCAGCTACGTGATCAGTGCATGCTCAGTCACATGATCAGTGCATGTGCAGTCACGTGTTCAGTGCATGATCTGTCACGTGATCAGTGTGTGATCATCCATATGATCAGTGCATATGCAATCTCGAAATCAGTGCATGATAGCGACGTGATCACTGCATGATTAGTCACATGATCTGTTCCAGATCAGCTACGTGATTAGTGCATGATAGCCAGGTGATCAGTGCATGATCCACAACGTGATTAGTGCATGATCATTCATGTGATCAGTGTATGATCAGCCACGTGATCAGTTCATGATCACCCACGTGATCAGTGTATGATCAGCCATGTGATCAGTGCATCATCCACAACGTGATTAGTGCATGATCAGCCAAGTGAGCAGTGTATGATAAGCCACGTGATCAGTGCATGCACACTCACGTGATCAGAGTATGATCAGCTTTGTGATCAGTGCACGATCAGCCACGTGATCAGTGCATGATCAGTCACGTGATCAGTGCCTGATCAGTGACGTGATCAGTGTATGGTCATCCATATTTTCAGTGCGTGCGCAGTCACGTGATCAGTGCATTATAGCCACGTGATCAGTTCTTGATTAGTCACATGATCAGCACAATTCAGACACGAGATCACTGCATGCTAAATTACGCAATCAGTGCATGATCAGGCACGTGATCAGTTCATGATCACCCA
>NW_020190695.1:0-216996 GCF_002263795.3 Bos taurus
GATCACGTGACTGAGAGGCGCTGATCACGTGACTGTGCCGTCAGTGATCACGTGCTGATCATGCACTGATATCGTGAGTGAGCATGCACTGATCATGTGCCGGGAGCCGGGGAGGACCTTCCATTCTGGACAAAGGTCATGAGGAAGGAGGCTCGGCATACGCAAATGCGGGATCGAGCCCAGGGTCCACCCGGATATTCTCGAGCATCTCCCCCAAAAAAACCAGAGTCTGCCTACTGTATTGCTTTGTGCACTCACCTCTGATTTCACTGGGGGCTGAACCCCCCCACCATCTCGCTCTCTCTGTCAAAGAGTTAACTTACAGCTCCAATTCATAAAGTTCCTTGTCATTCTTCCCTTTAACTTCCAGCTGAGTCTCCATCTGGAGCGCGGAACCCACCACGCTTACTAATTATGCCTGGGCTGCTAAGACCACTCGAGAAGGTGTCTAGGGTGAGGCACCTTTCGTTATTCGAGAGGGCGCCTGCGGCCTACGTAAGTGGTGCAAACTTCATGTCTTGAAGTTTAATTGGTCTTCCGCGTAAACCAAGCTACTCAGTCTCTTTTCCCACCGAATTTTCCTACTGAGCTCTCCTCATACTATTATTCTTGACATCTCTGATTAGCATATAAATAGTCGCCTAGGCCATCTCTCCTTCGAATACCCTGGATCAGCTGGGGCTGGTCCCGGCAGGTGGCGCCCGAACAGGACCTCAGGAGGCAATACTCAAAGAGCTGAGCAGACACGAACCACGCAATCAGCAGGCAATAAGCATGGAGGTCAGCAGTGACGAATCATGCTGCTCAACTGGCAATAATCAAGCAGGTGACCAGGCAGGAATCACGCAGCTCAGCTGGCAATTGTCATGCAGATGAGCCGCAGGAATCACGCAGCTCAGCAGGCCCTGATCACGTGACTCTGCAGGCACTGTTCACGTGGCTGATCAAGTACAGATCACGTGACTGAGCATGCACTGATCACGTGGATCATGCACTGATCACGTGACTGAGCATGCACGATGACCTGGCGATCAGGCCTGATCACATGGCTCATCATGCACTGATCACGTGTTTATCAGGCAATGATCAGTGACTGACAGGCGCTGATCATGGCCTGTGCACGCACTGATCACGTGGCTTCATCACTGATCACGTGACTGCGCATGCACTGACACGACGTGGCTGTTCGGGCACTGATCACGTGTTTATCAGGCAGTGATCAGTGACTGAAGGCGCTGATCATGGGACTGTGCACGCACTGATCACGTGGCTGATCAGGAACTGGCCACCTGACTGCGCATGGCAGATCACGTGGCTGGTCTTCACTGATCACGTGTTTATCACCCGGTGATCCCGTGACTGAGAGGCGCTGATCACGTGACTGTGCCGTCAGTGATCACGTGCTGATCATGCACTGATATCTGAGGAGCATGCACTGATCATGTGCCGGAGCCGGGAGCCTTCCACTCTGGACAAAGTCATGAGGAAGGAGGCTCGCAATACGCAATGCGGGATCGAGCCTCAGGAGTCCACCCGGATATTCTCGAGCATCTCCCCCCAAAAAAACCAGAGTTTGCCTACTGTATTGCTTTGTCTCTCACCGATTTCACTGGGCTGTCCCACCACCATCTCGCTCTTGTCTGTCAAAGAGTAACACTTACAGCTCCAATTCATAAAGTTCCTTGTCATTCTTCCTTAACTTCCAGCTGAGTCCTCCATCTGGAGCGCGCACCCACCACGCTTAACTAATTATGCCGGGCTGCTAAGACCCACTCGAGAAGGTGTCTAGGGTGAGCGCACCTTCCGCCATTCGAGAGGGCGCCTGCGGGCCGTACGTAAGTGGGTCCAAACTTCATGTCTTGAAGTTTGATTGGTCTTCCGCGTTAAACCAAGCTACTCAGTTCTTTTCTCCACCGAATTTTCCTACTGAGCTCTCCTCATTACTATTATTCTTGACATCTCTGATTAGCATATAAATAGTCGCGTAGCCATCTCTCCATCGAATACCCTGGGTCAGGTCGGGCTGGTCCCCGGCAGGCGGCGCCCGAACGGGACCTCAGGAGGCAATACTCAAAGAGCTGTGCAGACACGAACCACGCATTCAGCAGGCAATAAGCATGGAGGTCAGCAGTGACGAATCATGCTGCTCAACTGGCAATAATCAAGCAGGTGACCAGGCAGGAATCACGCAGCTCAGCTGGCAATTGTCATGCAGATGAGCCGGCAGGAATCACGCAGCTCAGCAGGCCCTGATCACGTGACTCTGCAGGCACTGTTCACGTGGCTGATCAAGTACAGATCACGTGACTGAGCATGCACTGATCACGTGGCTATCATGCACTGATCACGGTGACTGCGCATGCATGATGACCTGGCGGATCAGGCACTGATCACATGGCTCATCATGCACTGATCACGTGTTTATCAGGCAATGATAAGTGACTGACAGGCGCTGATCATGGGCCTGTGCACGCACTGATCACGTGGCTATCATGCACTGATCACGTGACTGCGCATGCACTGATGACGTGGCTCTTCGGGCACTGATCACGTGTTTATCAGGCAGTGATCAGTGACTGACAGGCGCTGATCATGGGACTGTGCACCCACTGATCACGTGGCTGATCAGGAACTGGCCACCTGACTTCGCATGCAGTGATCACGTGGCTGGTCGTTCACTGATCACGTGTTTTATCACCCGGTGATCCCGTGACTGAGAGGCGCTGATCACGTGACTGGCCGTCAGTGATCACGTCGCTGATCATGCACTGATATCGTGAGTGAGCATGCACTGATCATGTGCCGGGAGCCGGGGAGGCCTTCCACTCTGGACAAAGGTCATGAGGAAGGAGGCTCGGCATACGCAAATGCGGGATCGAGCCTCAGGAGTCCACCCGGATATTCTCGAGCATCTCCCCCCCAAAAAAACCAGAGTCTGCCTACTGTATTGCTTTGTGCTCTCACCTCTATTTTCACTGGGGGCTGTCCCCCACCACCATCTCGCTCTGTCTGTCAAAGAGTTAACTTACAGCTCCAATTCATAAAGTTCCTTGTCATTCTTCGCTTTAACTTCCAGCTGAGTCTCCATCTGGAGCGCGGCACCCACCACGCTTACTAATTATGCCTGGGCTGCTAAGACCCACTCGAGAAGGTGTCTAGGGTGAGGCACCTTCCGCCATTCGAGAGGGCGCCTGCGGCCTACGTAAGTGGTCCAAACTTCATGTCTTGAAGTTTGATTGGTCTTCCGCGTAAACCAAGCTACTCAGTTTCTTTTCTCCACCGAATTTTCCTACTGAGCTCTCCTCATACTATTATTCTTGACATCTCTGATTAGCATATAAATAGTCGCCTAGGCCATCTCTCCATCGAATACCCAGGATCAGGTCGGGCTGGTCCCCGGCAGGCGGCGCCCGAACAGGGACCTCAGGGGGCAATACTCAAAGAGCTGTGCAGACACGAACCACGCAATCAGCAAGCAATAAGCATGGAGCTCAGCAGTGACGAATCATGCTGCTCAACTGTCAATAATAAAGCAGGTGACCAGGCAGGAAGCACGCAGCTCAGTTGGCAATTGTCAAGCAGATGAGCCGGCAGGAATCACGCAGCTCAGCAGGCCCTGATCACGTGACTCTGCAGTCACTGATCACGTGGCTGATCAAGTACAGATCACGTGACTGAACATGCACTGATCACGTGGCTATCATGCACTGATGACCTGACTGCTCATGCACTGTTGACGTGGCTGCTCAGGCACTGATCACATGGCTCATCATGCACTTATCACGTGTTTATCAGGCAATGATCAGTGACTGACAGGCGCTGATCATGGGACTGTGCACGCACTGATCACATGGCTATCATGCACTGATCACGTGACTTCACATGGACTGATGACATGGCTAATCGGGCACTGATCATGTGTTTATCAGACAGTGATCAGTGACTGACAGGCGCTCATCATGGGACTGTGCACGCACTGATCACGTGGCTGATCAGGAACTTATTTCCTGACTGTGCAGGCAGTGATCACGTGGCTGGTCGTTCACTGATCACGTGTTTATCATACGGTGATCACGTGACTGAAAGGCGCTGATCACGTGACTGTGCCGTCAGTGATCACGTGGCTGATCATGCACTGATATCGTGAGTGAGCATGCACTGATCATGTGCCGGGAGCCGGGGAGGACTTCCATTATGGACAAAGGTAATGAGGAAGGAGGCTCGGCATAGGCAAATGCGGGATCGAGCCTCAGGGGTCCACCCGGATATTCTCGAGCATCTCCCCCCAAAAAAACCCAGAGTCTGCCTACTGTATTGCTTTGTGCACTCACCTCTGATTTCACTGGGGGCTGAACCCCACCACCATCTCGCTCTCTCTGTCAAAGAGTTAACTTACAGCTCCAATTCATAAAGTTCCTTGTCATTCTTCCCTTTAACTTCCAGCTGAGTCTCCATCTGGAGCGCGGAACCCACCACGCTTACTAATTATGCCTGGGCTGCTAAGACCCACTCGAGAAGGTGTCTAGGGTGAGGCACCTTTCGTTATTCGAGAGGGCGCCTGCGGCCTACGTAAGTGGTGCTTGCTTCATGTCTTGAAGTTTAATTGGTCTTCCGCGTAAACCAAGCTACTCAGTCTCTTTTCTCCACCGAATTTTCCTACTGAACTCTCCTCATACTATTATTCTTGACATCTCTGATTAGCATATAAATAGTCGCCTAGGCCATCTCTCCTTCGAATACCCTGGATCATCTGGGGCTGGTCCCTGGCAGGTGGCGCCCGAACAGGGACCTCAGGAGGCAATACTCAAAGAGCTGAGCAGACACGAACCACGCAATCAGCAGGCAATAAGCATGGAGGTCAGCAGTGACGAATCATGCTGCTCAACTGGCAATAATCAAGCAGGTGACCAGGCAGGAATCACGCAGCTCAGCTGGCAATTGTCAAGCAGATGAGCCGGCAGGAATCACGCAGCTCAGCTGGCAATTGTCATGCAGATGAGCCGGCAGGAATCACGCAGCTCAGCAGGCCCTGATCACGTGACTCTGCAGGCACTGATCACGTGGCTGATCAAGTACAGATCACGTGACTGAGCATGCACTGATCACGTGGCTATCATGCACTGATCACGTGACTGGGCATGCACTGATGACGTGGCTGCTCAGGCACTGATCACGTGTTTATCAGGCAGTGATCAGTGACTGACAGGCGCTGATCATGGGACTGTGCACGCACTGATCACGTGGCTGATCAGGAACTGGCCACCTGACTGCGCATGCAGTGATCACGTGGCTGGTCGTTCACTGATCACGTGTTTATCACCCGGTGATCCCGTGACTGAGAGGTGCTGATCACGTGACTGTGCCGTCAGTGATCACGTGGCTGATCATGCACTGATATCGTGAGTGAGCATGCACTGATCATGTGCCGGGAGCCGGGGAGGCCTTCCACTGTGGACAAAGGTCATGAGGAAGGAGGCTCGGCATACGCAAATGCGGGATCGAGCCTCAGGGGTCCACCCGAATATTCTCGAGCATCTCCCCCCAAAAAAAACCAGAGTCTGCCTACTGTATTGCTTTGTGCACTCACCTCTGATTTCACTGGGGGCTGTCCCCCACCACCATCTCGCTCTCTCTGTCAAAGAGTTAACTTACAGCTCCAATTCACAAAGTTCCTTGTCATTCTTCCCTTTAACTTCCAGCTGAGTCTCCATCTGGAGCGCGGAACCCACCACGCTTACTAATAATGCCTGGGCTGCTAAGACCCACTCGAGAAGGTGTCTAGGGTGAGGCACCTTTCGTTATTCGAGAGGGCGCCTGCGGCCTACGTAAGTGGTGCTTGCTTCATGTCTTGAAGTTTAATTGGTCTTCCGCGTAAACCAAGCTACTCAGTCTCTTTTCTCCACCGAATTTTCCTACTGAGCTCTCCTCATACTATTATTCTTGACATCTCTGATTAGCATATAAATAGTCGCCTAGGCCATCTCTCCTTCGAATACCCTGGATCAGCTGGGGCTGGCGCCGGGCAGGTGGCGACCGAACAGGGACCTCAGGAGGCAATACTCAAAGAGCTGTGCAGACACGAACCACGCAATCAGCAGGCAATAAGCATGGAGGTCAGCAGTGACGAATCATGCTGCTCAACTGGCAATAATCAAGCAGGTGACCAGGCAGGAATCACGCAGCTCAGCTGGCAATTGTCAAGCAGATGAGCCGGCAGGAATCACGCAGCTCAGCAGGCCCTGATCACGTGACTCTGCAGTCACTGATCACGTGGCTGATCAAGTACAGATCACGTGACTGAACATGCACTGATCACGTGGCTATCATGCACTGATGACCTGACTGCTCATGCACTGATGACGTGGCTTCTCAGGCACTGATCACATGGCTCATCATGCACTTATCACGTGTTTATCAGGCAATGATCAGTGACTGACAGGCGCTGATCATGGGACTGTGCACGCACTGATCACGTGGCTGATCATGCACTGCTCACGTGGCTGATCATGCAATGATCACGCAGCTACCATGTACTGGTCACATGACTGATCATGCACTGATCACGTAATTGATCATGCACTGATCACCTGGCTTATCATGCACTGATCACGTGACTTCACATGGACTGATGACATGGCTGATCGGGCACTGATCATGTGTTTATCAGACAGTGATCAGTGACTGACAGGCGCTCATCATGGGACTGTGCACGCACTGATCACGTGGCTGATCAGGAACTGACTTCCTGACTGTGCAGGCAGTGATCACGTGGCTGGCCGTTCACTGATCACGTGTTTATCATACGGTGATCACGTGACTGAGAGGCGCTGATCACGTGACTGTGCCGTCAGTGATCACGTGGCTGATCATGCACTGATATCGTGAGTGAGCATGCACTGATCATGTGCCGGGAGCCGGGGAGGACTTCCATTATGGACAAAGGTAATGAGGAAGGAGGCTCGGCATACGCAAATGCGGGATCGAGCCTCAGGGGTCCACCCGGATATTCTCGAGCATCTCCCCCCAAAAAAACATAGAGTCTGCCTACTGTATTGCTTTGTGCACTCACCTCTGATTTCACTGGGGGCTGAACCCCACCACCATCTCGCTCTCTCTGTCAAAGAGTTAACTTACAGCTCCAATTCATAAAGTTCCTTGTCATTCTTCCCTTTAACTTCCAGCTGAGTCTCCATCTGGAGCGCGGAACCCACCACGCTTACTAATTATGCCTGGGCTGCTAAGACCCACTCGAGAAGGTGTCTAGGGTGAGGCACCTTTCGTTATTCGAGAGGGCGCCTGCGGCCTACGTAAGTGGTGCTTGCTTCATGTCTTGAAGTTTAATTGGTCTTCCGCGTAAACCAAGCTACTCAGTGTCTTTTCTCCACCGAATTTTCCTACTGAGCTCTCCTCATACTATTATTCTTGACATCTCTGATTAGCATATAAATAGTCGCCTAGGCCGTCTCTCCTTCGAATACCCTGGATCATCTGGGGCTGGTCCCCGGCAGGTGGCGCCCGAACAGGGACCTCAGGAGGCAATACTCAAAGAGCTGAGCAGACACGAACTACGCAATCAGCAGGCAATAAGCATGGAGGTCAGCAGTGACGAATCATGCTGCTCAACTGGCAATAATCAAGCAGGTGACCAGGCAGGAATCACGCAGCTCAGCTGGCAATTGTCAAGCAGATGAGCCGGCAGGAATCACGCAGCTCAGCTGGCAATTGTCATGCAGATGAGCCGGCAGGAATCACGGAGCTCAGCAGGCCCTGATCACGTGACTCTGCAGGCACTGATCACGTGGCTGATCAAGTACAGATCACGTGACTGAGCATGCACTGATCACGTGGCTATCATGCACTGATCACCTGACTGGGCATGCACTGATGACGTGGCTGCTCAGGCACTGATCACGTGTTTATCAGGCAGTGATCAGTGACTGACAGGCGCTGATCATGGGACTGTGCACGCACTGATCACGTGGCTGATCAGGAACTGGCCACCTGACTGCGCATGCAGTGATCACGTGGCTGGTCGTTCACTGATCACGTGTTTATCACCCGGTGATCCCGTGACTGAGAGGTGCTGATCACGTGACTGTGCCGTCAGTGATCACGTGGCTGATCATGCACTGATATCGTGAGTGAGCATGCACTGATCATGTGCCGGGAGCCGGGGAGGCCTTCCACTGTGGACAAAGGTCATGAGGAAGGAGGCTCGGCATACGCAAATGCGGGATCGAGCCTCAGGGGTCCACCCGGATATTCTCGAGCATCTCCCCCCAAAAAAAACCAGAGTCTGCCTACTGTATTGCTTTGTGCACTCACCTCTGATTTCACTGGGGGCTGTCCCCCACCACCATCTCGCTCTGTCTGTCAAAGAGTTAACTTACAGCTCCAATTCATAAAGTTCCTTGTCATTCTTCCCTTTAACTTTCAGCTGAGTCTCCATCTGGAGCGCGGCACCCACCACGCTTACTAATTATGCCTGGGCTGCTAAGACGCACTCGAGAAGGTATCTAGTGTGAGGCACCTTCCGCTATTCCAGAGGGCGCCTGCGGCGTACGTAAGTGGTCCAAACTTCATGTCTTGAAGTTTGATTGGTCTTCCGCGTATACCAAGCTACTGAGTCTCTTTTCTCCACCGAATTTTCCTACTGAGCTCTCCTCATACTATTATTCTTGGCATCTCTGATTAGCATATAAATAGTCGCCTAGGCCATCTCTCCTTCGAATACCCTGGATCAGCTGGGGCTGGTCCCCGGCAGGTGGCGCCCGAACAGGGACCTCAGGAGGCAATACTCAAAGAGCTGAGCAGACACGAACCACGCAATCAGCAGGCAATAAGCATGGAGGTCAGCAGTGACGAATCATGCTGCTCAACTGGCAATAATCAAGCAGGTGACCAGGCAGGAATCACGCAGCTCAGCTGGCAATTGTCATGCAGATGAACCGACAGGAATCACGCAGCTCAGCTGGCAATTGTCATGCAGATGAGGCGGCAGGAATCACGCACCTCAGCAGGCCCTGATCAAGTGACTCTGCAGGCACTGATGACGTGGCTGCTCAGGCATTGACCACATGGCTCATCATGCACTGATCACGTGTTTATCAGGCAATGATCAGTGACTGACAGGCGCTGATCATGGGCCTGTGCACGAACTGATCACGTGGCTATCATGCACTGATCACGTGACTGCGCATGCACTGATGACGTGGCTGTTCGGGCTTTGATCACGTGTTTATCAGGCAGTGATCAGTGACTGACAGGCGATGATCATGGGACTCTGCACGCACTGATCACGTGGCTGATCAGGAACTGGTCACCTGACTGCGCATGCAGTGATCACGTGGCTGGTCGTTCACTGATCACGTGTTTATCATCCGGTGATCCCGTGACTGGCAGGCGCTGATCACGTGACTGTGCCGTCAGTGATCACGTGGCTGATCATGCACTGATATCGTGAGTGAGCATGCACTGATCATGTGCCGGAAGCCGGGGAGGCCTTCCACTCTGGACAAAGGTCATGACGAAGGAGGCTCGGCATACGCAAATGCGGGATCGAGCCTCCGGAGTCCACCCGGATATTCTCGAGCATCTCCCCCCCAAAAAAACCAGAGTCTGCCCACTGTATTGCTTTGTGCTCTCACCTCTGATTTCACTGGGGGCTGTCCCCCACCACCATCTCGCTCTGTCTGTCAAAGAGTTAACTTACAGCTCCAATTCATAAAGTTCCTTGTCATTCTTCCCTTTAACTTCCAGCTGAGTCTCCATCTGGAGCGCGGAACCCACCACGATTACTAATTATGCCTGGGCTGCTAAGACCCACTCGAGAAGGTGTCTAGGGTGAGGCACCTTTGGTTATTCGAGAGGGCGCCTGCGGCCTACGTAAGTGGTGCAAACTTCATGTCTTGAAGTTTAATTGGTCTTCCGCGTTAACCAAGCTACTCAGTCTCTTTTCTCCACCGAATTTTCCTACTGAGCTTTCCTCATACTATTATTCTTGACATCTCTGATTAGCATATAAATAGTCGCCTAGGCCATTTCTCCTTCGAATACCCTGGATCAGCTGGGGCTGGCGCCGGGCAGGTGGGGACCGAACAGGGACCTCAGGAGGCAATACTCAAAGAGCTGTGCAGACACGAACCACGAAATCAGCAGGCAATAAGCATGGAGGTCAGCAGTGACGAATCATGCTGCTCAACTGGCAATAATCAAGCAGGTGAACAGGCAGGAATCACGCAGCTCAGCTGGTAATTGTCAAGCAGATGACCGACAGGAATCACGCAGCTCAGCTGGCAATTGTCATGCACATGAGCCGGCAGGAATCACGAAGCTCAGCAGGCCCTGATCACGTGACTCTGCAGGCACTGATCACGTGGCTGATCAAGTACAGATCACGTGACTGAGCATGCACTGATCACGTGGCTATCATGCACTGATCACGTGACTGCGCATGCACTGATGACGTGGCTGCTCAGGCACTGATCACATGGCTCATCATGCACTGATCACGTGTTTATCAGGCAATGATCAGTGACTGACAGGCGCTGATCATGGGCCTGTGCATGCACTGATCACGTGGCTGATCAGGAACTGGCCACCTGACTGCGCATGCAGTGATCACGTGGCTGGTCGTTCACTGATCACGTGTTTATCACCCGGTGATCCCGTGACTGAGTGGCGCTGATCACGTGACTGTGCCGTCAGTGATCACGTGGCTGATCATGCACTGATATCGTGACTGAGCATGCACTCATCATGTGCCGGGAGCCGAGGAGGCCTTCCACTCTGGACAAAGGTCATGAGGAAGGAGGCTCGGCATACGCAAATGCGGGATCGAGCCTCAGGGTTCCACCCGGATATTCTCGAGCATCTCTCCCCAAAAAACCCCAGAGTCTGCCTACTGTATTGCTTTGTGCACTCACCTCTGATTTCACTGGGGGCTGTCCCCCACCACCATCTCGCTCTCTCTGTCAAAGAGTTAACTTACTGCTCCAATTCATAAAGTTCCTTGTCATTCTTCCCTTTAACTTCCAGCTGAGTCTCCATCTGGAGCGGGGCACCCACCACGCTTACTAATTATGCCTGGGCTGCTAAGACCCACTCGAGAAGGTGTCTAGGGTGAGGCACCTTTGGTTATTCGAGAGGGCGCCTGCGGCCTACGTAAGTGGTGCAAACTTCATGTCTTGAAGTTTAATTGGTCTTCCGCGTAAACCAAGCTACTCAGTCTCTTTTCTCCACCGAATTTTCCTACTGAGCTCTCCTCATACTATTATTCTTGACATCTCTGATTAGCATATAAATAGTCGCCTAGGCCATCTCTCCTTCGAATACCCTGGATCAGCTGGGGCTGGTCCCCGGCAGGTGGCGACCGAACAGGGACCTCAGGAGGCAATACTCAAAGAGCTGAGCAGACACGAACCACGCAATCAGCAGGCAATAAGCATGGAGGTGAGCAGTGACGAATCATGCTGCTCAACTGGCAATAATCAAGCAGGTGACCAGGCAGGAATCACACAGCTCAGCTGGCAATTGTCAAGCAGATGAGCCCACAGGAATCACGCAGCTCAGCTGGCAATTGTCATGCAGATGAGCCGGCAGGAATCACGCAGCTCAGCAGGCCCTGATCACGTGACTCTGCAGGCACTGATCACGTGGCTGATCAAGTACAGATCACGTGACTGAGCATGCACTGATCACGTGGCTATCATGCACTGATCACGTGACTGCGCATGCACTGATGACGTGGCTGCTCAGGCACTGATCACATGGCTCATCATGCACTGATCACGTGTTTATCAGGCAATGACCAGTGACTGACAGGCGCTGATCATGGGCCTGTGCACGCACTGATCACGTGGCTATCATTCACTGATCACGTGACTGCGCATGCACTGATGACGTGGCTGATCGGGCACTGATCACGTGTTTATCAGGCAGTGATCGGTGACTGACAGGCGCTGATCAGGGGACTGTGCACGCACTGATCACGTGGCTGATCAGGAACTGGCCACCTGACTGCGCATGCAGTGATCACGTGGCTGGTCGTTCACTGATCACGTGTTTATCACCCGGTGATCCCGTGACTGAGAGGCGCTGATCACGTGACTGTGCCGTCAGTGATCACGTGGCAGATCATGCACTGATATGGTGACTGAGCATGCACTGATCATGTGCCGGGAGCCGAGGAGGCCTTCCACTCTGGACAAATGTCATGAGGAAGGAGGCTCGGCATATGCAAATGCGGGATCGAGCCTGAGGAGTGCACCCGGATATTCTCGAGCATCTCCCCCCCAAAAAAAACCAGAGTCTGCCTACTGTATTGCTTTGTGCTCTCACCTCTGATTTCACTGGGGGCTGTCCCCCACCACCATCTCGCTCTGTCTGTCAAAGAGTTAACTTACAGCTCCAATTCATAAAGTTCCTTGTCATTCTTCCCTTTAACTTCCAGCTGAGTCTCCATCTGGAGCGCAGCACCCACCACGCTTACTAATAATGCCTGGGCTGCTAAGACCCACTCGAGAAGGTGTCTAGGGTGAGGCACCTTCCGCCATTCGAGAGGGCACCTGCGGCCTACGTAAGTGGTCCAAACTTCATGTCTTGAAGTTTGATTGGTCTTCCGCCTAAACCAAGCTACTCAGTCTCTTTTCTCCACCGAATTTTCCTACTGAGCTCTCCTCATACTACTATTCTTGACATCTCTGATTAGCATATAAATAGTCGCCTAGGCCATCTCTCCTTCGAATACCCTGGATCAGCTGGGGCTGGTCCCCGGCAGGTGGCGACCGAACAGGGACCTCAGGAGGCAATACTCAAAGAGCTGAGCAGACACGAACCACGCAATCAGCAGGCAATAAGCATGGAGGTGAGCAGTGACGAATCATGCTGCTCAACTGGCAATAATCAAGCAGGTGACCAGGCAGGAATCACGCAGCTCACCTGGCAATTGTCAAGCAGATGAGCCCACAGGAATCACGCAGCTCAGCTGGCAATTGTCATGCAGATGAGCCGGCAGGAATCACGCAGCTCAGCAGGCCCTGATCACGTGACTCTGCAGGCACTGATCACGTGGCTGATCAAGTACAGATCACGTTACTGAGCATGCACTGATCACGTGGCTATCATGCACTGATGACGTGGCTGCTCAGGCACTGATCACATGGCTCATCATGCACTGATCACGTGTTTATCAGGCAGTGATCAGTGACTGACAGGCGCTGATCATGGGCCTGTGCACGCACTGATCACGTGGCTATCATGCACTGATCACGTGACTGCGCATGCACTGATGACGTGGCTGTTCGGGCACTGATCACGTGTTTATCAGGAAGTGATCAGTGACTGACAGGCGCTGATCATGGGACTGTGCACGCACTGATCACGTGGCTCATCAGGAACTGGCCACCTGACTGTGCATGGAGTGATCACATGGCTGGTCGTTCACTGATCACGTGTTTATCACCCGGTGATCCCGTGACTGAGAGGCGCTGATCACGTGACTGTGCCATCAGTGATCACGTGGCAGATCATGCACTGATATTGTGAGTGAGCATGCACTGATCATGTGCCGGGAGCCGAGGAGGCCTTCCACTCTGGACAAAGGTCATGAGGAAGGAGGCTCGGCATACGCAAATGCGGGATCGAGCCTCAGGAGTCCACCCGGATATTCTCGAGCATCTCCCCCCCAAAAAAACCAGAGTCTGCCTACTGTTTTGCTTTGTGCTCTCACCTCTGATTTCACTGGGGGCTGTCCCCCACCACCATCTCGCTCTGTCTGTCAAAGAGTTAACTTACAGCTCCAATTCATAAAGTTCCTTGTCATTCTTCCCTTTAACTTCCAGCTGAGTCTCCATCTGGAGCGCGGCACCCACCACGCTTACTAATTATGCCTGGGCTGCTAAGACCCACTCGAGAAGGTGTCTAGGGTGAGGCACCTTCCTCCATTCGAGAGGGCGCCTGCGGCCTACGTAAGTGGTCCAAACTTCATGTCTTGAAGTTTGATTGGTCTTCCGCGTAAACCAAGCTACTCAGTCACTTTTCTTCACCGAATTTTCCTACTGAGCTCTCCTCATACTATTATTTTTGACACCTCTGATTAGCATATAAATAGTCGCCTAGGCCATCTCTCCATCGTATACCCTGGATCAGGTCGGGCTGGTCCCCGGCAGGCGGCGCCCGAACAGGGACCTCAGGAGGCAATACTCAAAGAGCTGTGCAGACACGAACCACGCAATCAGCAGGCAATAAGCATGGAGCTCAGCAGTGACGAATCATGCTGCTCAACTGTCAATAATCAAGCAGGTGACCAGGCAGGAATCACGCAGCTCAGTTGGCAATTGTCAAGCAGATGAGCCGGCAGGAATCACGCAGCTCAGCAGGCCCTGATCACGTGACTCTGCAGGCACTGATCACGTGGCTGATCAAGTACAGATCACGTGACTGAACATGCACTGATCACGTGGCTATCATGCACTGATGACCTGACTGCGCATGCACTGATGACCTGGCTGATCAGGCACTGATCACATGGCTCATCATGCACTTATCATGTGTTTATGAGGCAATGATCCGTGACTCACAGGCGCTAATCATGGGACTGTGCTCCCACTGATCACGTGGCTACCGTGCACTGATCATGTGACTTCGCATGGACTGATAACGTGGCTGATCGGGCACTGATCACGTGGTTATCAGACAGTGATCAGTGACTGACAGGCGCTGATCATGGGACTGTGCACCCACTGATCAGGTGGCTGATCAGGAACTGACTACCTGACTGCCCATGCAGTGATCACGTGGCTGGTCGTTCACTGATGACGTGTTTATCATCCGGTGATCACGTGACTGAGAGGCGCTTACCACGTGACTGTGCCGACAGTGATCACGTGGCTGATCATGCACTGATATCGTGAGTGAGCATGCACTGATCATGTGCCGGGAGCCGGGGAGGCCTTCCACTCTGGACAAATGTCATGAGGAAGGAGGCTCGGCATAAGCAAATGCGGGATCGAGCCTCAGGGGTCCACCCGGATATTCTCGAGCATCTCTCCCCAAAAAACCCCAGAGTCTGCCTACTGTATTGCTTTGTGCACTCACCTCTGATTTCACTGGGGGCTGAACCCCACCACCATCTCACTCTCTCTGTCAAAGACTTAACTTACTGCTCCAATTCATAAAGTTCCTTGTCATTCTTCCCTTTAACTTCCAGCTGAGTCTCCATCTGGAGCGCGGCACCCACCACGCTTTCTAATTATGCCTGGGCTGCTAAGACCCACTCGAGAAGGTGTCTAGGGTGAGGCACCTTCCGCCATTCGAGAGGGCGCCTGCGGCCTACGTAAGTGGTCCAAACTTCATGTCTTGAAGTTTGATTGGTCTTCCGCGTAAACCAAGCTACTCAGTCTCTTTTCTCCACCGAATTTTCCTCCTGAGCTCTCCTCATACTATTATTCTTGACATCTCTGATTAGCATATAAATAGTCGCCTAGGCCATCTCTCCATCGAATACCCTGGATCAGGTCGGGCTGGTCCCCGGCAGGCGGCACCCGAACAGGGACCTCAGGAGGCAATACTCAAAGAGCTGTGCAGACACGAACCACGCAATCAGCAGGCAATAAGCATGGAGGACAGCAGTGACGAATCATGCTGCTCAACTGTCAATAATCAAGCAGGTGACCAGGCAGGAATCACGCAGCTCAGTTGGCAATTGTCATGCAGATGAGCCGGCAGGAATCACGCACCTCAGCAGGCCCTGATCACGTGACTCTGCAGGCACTGATCACGTGGCTGATCAAGTACAGATCACGTGACTGAACATGCACTGATCACGTGGCTATCATGCACTGATGACCTGACTGCGCATGCACTGATGACCTGGCTGATCAGGCACTGATCACAGGGCTCATCATGCACTGATCATGTGTTTATGAGGCAATGATCCGTGACTCACAGGCGCTAATCATGGGACTGTGCTCCCACTGATCACGTGGCTACCGTGCACTGATCATGTGACTTCGCATGGACTGATAATGTGGCTGATCGGGCACTGATCACGTGGTTATCAGACAGTGATCAGTGACAGACAGGCGCTGATCATGGGACTGTGCACCCACTGATCAGGTGGCTGATCAGGAACTGACTACCTGACTGCCCATGCAGTGATCACGTGGCTGGTTGTTCACTGATGACGTGTTTATCATCCGGTGATCACGTGTCTGAGAGGCGCTGACTACGTGACTTTGCCGTCAGTGATCACGTGGCTGATCATGCACGGATATCGTGAGTGAGCATGCACTGATCATGTGCCGGGAGCCGGGGAGGCCTTCCACTCTGGACAAAGGTCATGAGGAAGGAGGCTCCGCATACGCAAATGCGGGATCGAGCCTCAGGGGTCCACCCGGATATTCTCGAGCATCTCTCCCCAAAAAACCCCAGAGTCTGCCTACTGTATTGCTTTGTGCACTCACCTCTGATTTCACTGGGGGCTGTCCCCCACCACCATCTCGCTCTCTCTGTCAAAGAGTTAACTTACTGCTCCAATTCATAAAGTTCCTTGTCATTCTTCCCTTTAACTTCCAGCTGAGTCTCCATCTGGAGCGGGGCACCCACCACGCTTA
Organism: Bos taurus; assembly: GCF_002263795.3. Classification (NCBI taxonomy): domain Eukaryota; kingdom Metazoa; phylum Chordata; class Mammalia; order Artiodactyla; family Bovidae; genus Bos; species Bos taurus. Next base: position 16,614 of record NW_020190695.1, read on the forward strand.
CTAATTATGCCTGGGCTGCTAAGACCCACTCGAGAAGGTGTCTAGGGTGAGGCACCTTCCGCCATTCGAGAGGCCACCTGCGGCCTACGTAAGTGGTCCAAACTTCATGTCTTGAAGTTTGATTGGTCTTCCGCGTAAACCAAGCTACTCAGTCTCTTTTCTCCACCGAATTTTCCTACTGAGCTCTCCTCATACTATTATTCTTGACATCTCTGATTAGCATATAAATAGTCGCCTAGGCCATCTCTCCTTCGAATACCCTGGATCAGCTGGGGCTGGTCCCCGGCAGGTGGCGACCGAACAGGGACCTCAGGAGGCAATACTCAAAGAGCTGAGCAGACACGAACCACGCAATCAGCAGGCAATAAGCATGGAGGTGAGCAGTGACGAATCATGCTGCTCAACTGGCAATAATCAAGCAGGTGACCAGGCAGGAATCACACAGCTCAGCTGGCAATTGTCAAGCAGATGAGCCCACAGGAATCACGCAGCTCAGCTGGCAATTGTCATGCAGATGAGCCGGCAGGAATCACGCAGCTCAGCAGGCCCTGATCACGTGACTCTGCAGGCACTGATCACGTGGCTGATCAAGTACAGGTCACGTGACTGAACATGCACTGATCACGTGGCTATCATGCACTGATCACGTGACTGCGCATGCACTGATGACGTGGCTGCTCAGGCACTGATCACATGGCTCATCATGCACTGATCACGTGTTTATCAGGCAATGACCAGTGACTGACAGGCGCTGATCATGGGCCTGTGCACGCACTGATCACGTGGCTATCATTCACTGATCACGTGACTGCGCATGCACTGATGACGTGGCTGATCGGGCACTGATCACGTGTTTATCAGGCAGTGATCGGTGACTGACAGGCGCTGATCAGGGGACTGTGCACGCACTGATCACGTGGCTGATCAGGAACTGGCCACCTGACTGCGCATGGAGTGATCACGTGGCTGGTCGTTCACTGATCACGTGTTTATCACCCGGTGATCCCGTGACTGAGAGGCGCTGATCACGTGACTGTGCCGTCAGTGATCACGTGGCAGATCATGCACTGATATGGTGACTGAGCATGCACTGATCATGTGCCGGGAGCCGAGGAGGCCTTCCACTCTGGACAAATGTCATGAGGAAGGAGGCTCGGCATATGCAAATGCGGGATCGAGCCTGAGGAGTGCACCCGGATATTCTCGAGCATCTCCCCCCCAAAAAAAACCAGAGTCTGCCTACTGTATTGCTTTGTGCTCTCACCTCTGATTTCACTGGGGGCTGTCCCCCACCACCATCTCGCTCTGTCTGTCAAAGAGTTAACTTACAGCTCCAATTCATAAAGTTCCTTGTCATTCTTCCCTTTAACTTCCAGCTGAGTCTCCATCTGGAGCGCGGCACCCACCACGCTTACTAATAATGCCTGGGCTGCTAAGACCCACTCGAGAAGTTGTCTAGGGTGAGGCACCTACCGCCATTCGAGAGGGCACCTGCGGCCTACGTAAGTGGTCCAAACTTCATGTCTTGAAGTTTGATTGGTCTTCCGCCTAAACCAAGCTACTCAGTCTCTTTTCTCCACCGAATTTTCCTACTGAGCTCTCCTCATACTACTAATCTTGACATCTCTGATTAGCATATAAATAGTCGCCTAGGCCATCTCTCCTTCGAATACCCTGGATCAGCTGGGGCTGGTCCCCGGCAGGTGGCGACCGAACAGGGACCTCAGGAGGCAATACTCAAAGAGCTGAGCAGACACGAACCACGCAATCAGCAGGCAATAAGCATGGAGGTGAGCAGTGACGAATCATGCTGCTCAACTGGCAATAATCAAGCAGGTGACCAGGCAGGAATCACGCAGCTCACCTGGCAATTGTCAAGCAGATGAGCCCACAGGAATCACGCAGCTCAGCTGGCAATTGTCATGCAGATGAGCCGGCAGGAATCACGCAGCTCAGCAGGCCCTGATCACGTGACTCTGCAGGCACTGATCACGTGGCTGATCAAGTACAGATCACGTTACTGAGCATGCACTGATCACGTGGCTATCATGCACTGATGACGTGGCTGCTCAGGCACTGATCACATGGCTCATCATGCACTGATCACGTGTTTATCAGGCAGTGATCAGTGACTGACAGGCGCTGATCATGGGCCTGTGCACGCACTGATCACGTGGCTATCATGCACTGATCACGTGACTGCGCATGCACTGATGACGTGGCTGTTCGGGCACTGATCACGTGTTTATCAGGAAGTGATCAGTGACTGACAGGCGCTGAACATGGGACTGTGCACGCACTGATCACGTGGCTGATCAGGAACTGGCCACCTGACTGTGCATGGAGTGATCACGTGGCTGGTCGTTCACTGATCACGTGTTTATCACCCGGTGATCCCGTGACTGAGAGGCGCTGATCACGTGACTGTGCCATCAGTGATCACGTGGCAGATCATGCACTGATATTGTGAGTGAGCATGCACTGATCATGTGCCTGGAGCCGAGGAGGCCTTCCACTGTGGACAAAGTTCATGAGGAAGGAGGCTCGGCATACGCAAATGCGGGATCGAGCCTCAGGAGTCCACCCGGATATTCTCGAGCATCTCCCCCCAAAAAAACCAGAGTCTGCCTACTGTTTTGCTTTGTGCTCTCACCTCTGATTTCACTGGGGGCTGTCCCCCACCACCATCTCGCTCTGTCTGTCAAAGAGTTAACTTACAGCTCCAATTCATAAAGTTCCTTGTCATTCTTCCCTTTAACTTCCAGCTGAGTCTCCATCTGGAGCGCGGCACCCACCACGCTTACTAATTATGCCTGGGCTGCTAAGACCCACTCGAGAAGGTGTCTAGGGTGAGGCACCTTCCTCCATTCGAGAGGGCACCTGCGGCCTACGTAAGTGGTCCAAACTTCATGTCTTGAAGTTTGATTGGTCTTCCGCGTAAACCAAGCTACTCAGTCACTTTTCTTCACCGAATTTTCCTACTGAGCTCTCCTCATACTATTATTTTTGACACCTCTGATTAGCATATAAATAGTCGCCTAGGCCATCTCTCCATCGTATACCCTGGATCAGGTCGGGCTGGTCCCCGGCAGGCGGCGCCCGAACAGGGACCTCAGGAGGCAATACTCAAAGAGCTGTGCAGACACGAACCACGCAATCAGCAGGCAATAAGCATGGAGCTCAGCAGTGACGAATCATGCTGCTCAACTGTCAATAATCAAGCAGGTGACCAGGCAGGAATCACGCAGCTCAGTTGGCAATTGTCAAGCAGATGAGCCGGCAGGAATCACGCAGCTCAGCAGGCCCTGATCACGTGACTCTGCAGGCACTGATCACGTGGCTGATCAAGTACAGATCACGTGACTGAACATGCACTGATCACGTGGCTATCATGCACTGATGACCTGACTGCGCATGCACTGATGACCTGGCTGATCAGGCACTGATCACATGGCTCATCATGCACTGATCATGTGTTTATGAGGCAATGATCCGTGACTCACAGGCGCTAATCATGGGACTGTGCTCCCACTGATCACGTGGCTACCGTGCACTGATCATGTGACTTCGCATGGACTGATAACGTGGCTGATCGGGCACTGATCACGTGGTTATCAGACAGTGATCAGTGACTGACAGGCGCTGATCATGGGACTGTGCACCCACTGATCAGGTGGCTGATCAGGAACTGACTACCTGACTGCCCATGCAGTGATCACGTGGCTGGTCGTTCACTGATGACGTGTTTATCATCCGGTGATCACGTGACTGAGAGGCGCTTACCACGTGACTGTGCCGACAGTGATCACGTGGCTGATCATGCACTGATATCGTGAGTGAGCATGCACTGATCATGTGCCGGGAGCCGGGGAGGCCTTCCACTCTGGACAAATGTCATGAGGAAGGAGGCTCGGCATAAGCAAATGCGGGATCGAGCCTCAGGGGTCCACCCGGATATTCTCGAGCATCTCTCCCCAAAAAACCCCAGAGTCTGCCTACTGTATTGCTTTGTGCACTCACCTCTGATTTCACTGGGGGCTGAACAGCACCACCATCTCACTCTCTCTGTCAAAGACTTAACTTACTGCTCCAATTCATAAAGTTCCTTGTCATTCTTCCCTTTAACTTCCAGCTGAGTCTCCATCTGGAGCGCGGCACCCACCACGCTTTCTAATTATGCCTGGGCTGCTAAGACCCACTCGAGAAGGTGTCTAGGGTGAGGCACCTTCCGCCATTCGAGAGGCCGCCTGCGGCCTACGTAAGTGGTCCAAACTTCATGTCTTGAAGTTTGATTGGTCTTCCGCGTAAACCAAGCTACTCAGTCTCTTTTCTCCACCGAATTTTCCTCCTGAGCTCTCCTCATACTATTATTCTTGACATCTCTGATTAGCATATAAATAGTCGCCTAGGCCATCTCTCCATCGAATACCCTGGATCAGGTCGGGCTGGTCCCCGGCAGGCGGCACCCGAACAGGGACCTCAGGAGGCAATACTCAAAGAGCTGTGCAGACACGAACCACGCAATCAGCAGGCAATAAGCATGGAGGACAGCAGTGACGAATCATGCTGCTCAACTGTCAATAATCAAGCAGGTGACCAGGCAGGAATCACGCAGCTCAGTTGGCAATTGTCAAGCAGATGAGCCGGCAGGAATCACGCACCTCAGCAGGCCCTGATCACGTGACTCTGCAGGCACTGATCACGTGGCTGATCAAGTACAGATCACGTGACTGAACATGCACTGATCACGTGGCTATCATGCACTGATGACCTGACTGCGCATGCACTGATGACCTGGCTGATCAGGCACTGATCACAGGGCTCATCATGCACTGATCATGTGTTTATGAGGCAATGATCCGTGACTCACAGGCGCTAATCATGGGACTGTGCTCCCACTGATCACGTGGCTACCGTGCACTGATCATGTGACTTCGCATGGACTGATAATGTGGCTGATCGGGCACTGATCACGTGGTTATCAGACAGTGATCAGTGACTGACAGGCGCTGATCATGGGACTGTGCACCCACTGATCAGGTGGCTGATGAGGAACTGACTACCTGACTGCCCATGCAGTGATCACGTGGCTGGTCGTTCACTGATGACGTGTTTATCATCCGGTGATCACGTGTCTGAGAGGCGCTGACTACGTGACTTTGCCGTCAGTGATCACGTGGCTGATCATGCACGGATATCGTGAGTGAGCATGCACTGATCATGTGCCGGGAGCCGGGGAGGCCTTCCACTCTGGACAAAGGTCATGAGGAAGGAGGCTCCGCATACGCAAATGCGGGATCGAGCCTCAGGGGTCCACCCGGATATTCTCGAGCATCTCTCCCCAAAAAACCCCAGAGTCTGCCTACTGTATTGCTTTGTGCACTCACCTCTGATTTCACTGGGGGCTGTCCCCCACCACCATCTCGCTCTCTCTGTCAAAGAGTTAACTTACTGCTCCAATTCATAAAGTTCCTTGTCATTCTTCCCTTTAACTTCCAGCTGAGTCTCCATCTGGAGCGGGGCACCCACCACGCTTACTAATTATGCCTGGGCTGCTAAGACCCACTCGAGAAGGTGTCTAGGGTGAGGCACCTTCCGCCATTCGAGAGGCCACCTGCGGCCTACGTAAGTGGTCCAAACTTCATGTCTTGAAGTTTGATTGGTCTTCCGCGTAAACCAAGCTACTCAGTCTCTTTTCTCCACCGAATTTTCCTACTGAGCTCTCCTCATACTATTATTCTTGACATCTCTGATTAGCATATAAATAGTCGCCTAGGCCATCTCTCCTTCGAATACCCTGGATCAGCTGGGGCTGGTCCCCGGCAGGTGGCGACCGAACAGGGACCTCAGGAGGCAATACTCAAAGAGCTGAGCAGACACGAACCACGCAATCAGCAGGCAATAAGCATGGAGGTGAGCAGTGACGAATCATGCTGCTCAACTGGCAATAATCAAGCAGGTGACCAGGCAGGAATCACACAGCTCAGCTGGCAATTGTCAAGCAGATGAGCCCACAGGAATCACGCAGCTCAGCTGGCAATTGTCATGCAGATGAGCCGGCAGGAATCACGCAGCTCAGCAGGCCCTGATCACGTGACTCTGCAGGCACTGATCACGTGGCTGATCAAGTACAGATCACGTGACTGAGCATGCACTGATCACGTGGCTATCATGCACTGATCACGTGACTGCGCATGCACTGATGACGTGGCTGCTCAGGCACTGGTCACATGGCTCATCATGCACTGATCACGTGTTTATCAGGCAATGACCAGTGACTGACAGGCGCTGATCATGGGCCTGTGCACGCACTGATCACGTGGCTATCATTCACTGATCACGTGACTGCGCATGCACTGATGACGTGGCTGATCGGGCACTGATCACGTGTTTATCAGGCAGTGATCGGTGACTGACAGGCGCTGATCAGGGGACTGTGCACGCACTGATCACGTGGCTGATCAGGAACTGGCCACCTGACTGCGCATGCAGTGATCACGTGGCTGGTCGTTCACTGATCACGTGTTTATCACCCGGTGATCCCGTGACTGAGAGGCGCTGATCACGTGACTGTGCCGTCAGTGATCACGTGGCAGATCATGCACTGATATGGTGACTGAGCATGCACTGATCATGTGCCGGGAGCCGAGGAGGCCTTCCACTCTGGACAAATGTCATGAGGAAGGAGGCTCGGCATATGCAAATGCGGGATCGAGCCTGAGGAGTGCACCCGGATATTCTCGAGCATCTCCCCCCCAAAAAAAACCAGAGTCTGCCTACTGTATTGCTTTGTGCTCTCACCTCTGATTTCACTGGGGGCTGTCCCCCACCACCATCTCGCTCTGTCTGTCAAAGAGTTAACTTACAGCTCCAATTCATAAAGTTCCTTGTCATTCTTCCCTTTAACTTCCAGCTGAGTCTCCATCTGGAGCGCGGCACCCACCACGCTTACTAATAATGCCTGGGCTGCTAAGACCCACTCGAGAAGGTGGCTAGGGTGAGGCACCTTCCGCCATTCGAGAGGGCACCTGCGGCCTACGTAAGTGGTCCAAACTTCATGTCTTGAAGTTTGATTGGTCTTCCGCCTAAACCAAGCTACTCAGTCTCTTTTCTCCACCGAATTTTCCTACTGAGCTCTCCTCATACTACTATTCTTGACATCTCTGATTAGCATATAAATAGTCGCCTAGGCCATCTCTCCTTCGAATACCCTGGATCAGCTGGGGCTGGTCCCCGGCAGGTGGCGACCGAACAGGGACCTCAGGAGGCAATACTCAAAGAGCTGAGCAGACACGAACCACGCAATCAGCAGGCAATAAGCATGGAGGTGAGCAGTGACGAATCATGCTGCTCAACTGGCAATAATCAAGCAGGTGACCAGGCAGGAATCACGCAGCTCACCTGGCAATTGTCAAGCAGATGAGCCCACAGGAATCACGCAGCTCAGCTGGCAATTGTCATGCAGATGAGCCGGCAGGAATCACGCAGCTCAGCAGGCCCTGATCACGTGACTCTGCAGGCACTGATCACGTGGCTGATCAAGTACAGATCACGTTACTGAGCATGCACTGATCACGTGGCTATCATGCACTGATGACGTGGCTGCTCAGGCACTGATCACATGGCTCATCATGCACTGATCACGTGTTTATCAGGCAGTGATCAGTGACTGACAGGCGCTGATCATGGGCCTGTGCACGCACTGATCACGTGGCTATCATGCACTGATCACGTGACTGCGCATGCACTGATGACGTGGCTGTTCGGGCACTGATCACGTGTTTATCAGGAAGTGATCAGTGACTGACAGGCGCTGATCATGGGACTGTGCACGCACTGATTACGTGGCTGATCAGGAACTGGCCACCTGACTGTGCATGGAGTGATCACGTGGCTGGTCGTTCACTGATCACGTGTTTATCACCCGGTGATCCCGTGACTGAGAGGCGCTGATCACGTGACTGTGCCATCAGTGATCACGTGGCAGATCATGCACTGATATTGTGAGTGAGCATGCACTGATCATGTGCCGGGAGCCGAGGAGGCCTTCCACTCTGGACAAAGGTCATGAGGAAGGAGGCTCGGCATACGCAAATGCGGGATCGAGCCTCAGGAGTCCACCCGGATATTCTCGAGCATCTCCCCCCCAAAAAAACCAGAGTCTGCCTACTGTTTTGCTTTGTGCTCTCACCTCTGATTTCACTGGGGGCTGTCCCCCACCACCATCTCGCTCTGTCTCTCAAAGAGTTAACTTACAGCTCCAATTCATAAAGTTCCTTGTCATTCTTCCCTTTAACTTCCAGCTGAGTCTCCATCAGGAGCGCGGCACCCACCACGCTTACTAATTATGCCTGGGCTGCTAAGACCCACTCGAGAAGGTGTCTAGGGTGAGGCAACTTCCGCCATTCGAGAGGGCGCCTGCGGCCTACGTAAGTGGTGCAAACTTCTTGTCTTGAAGTTTGATTGGTCTTCCGCGTAAACCAAGCTACTCAGTCACTTTTCTTCACCGAATTTTCCTACTGAGCTCTCCTCATACTATTATTTTTGACACCTCTGATTAGCATATAAATAGTCGCCTAGGCCATCTCTCCATCGTATACCCTGGATCAGGTCGGGCTGGTCACCGGCAGGTGGCGCCCGAACAGGGACCTCAGGAGGCAATACTCAAAGAGCTGTGCAGACACGAACCACGCAATCAGCAGGCAATAAGCATGGAGCTCAGCAGTGACGAATCATGCTGCTCAACTGTCAATAATCAAGCAGGTGACCAGGCAGGAATCACGCAGCTCAGTTGGCAATTGTCAAGCAGATGAGCCGGCAGGAATCACGCAGCTCAGCAGGCCCTGATCACGTGACTCTGCAGGCACTGATCACGTGGCTGATCAAGTACAGATCACGTGACTGAACATGCACTGATCACGTGGCTATCATGCACTGATGACCTGACTGCGCATGCACTGATGACCTGGCTGATCAGGCACTGATCACATGGCTCATCATGCACTGATCATGTGTTTATGAGGCAATGATCCGTGACTCACAGGCGCTAATCATGGGACTGTGCTCCCACTGATCACGTGGCTACCGTGCACTGATCATGTGACTTCGCATGGACTGATAACGTGGCTGATCGGGCACTGATCACGTGGTTATCAGACAGTGATCAGTGACTGACAGGCGCTGATCATGGGACTGTGCACCCACTGATCAGGTGGCTGATCAGGAACTGACTACCTGACTGCCCATGCAGTGATCACGTGGCTGGTCGTTCACTGATGACGTTTTTATCATCCGGTGATCACGTGACTGAGAGGCGCTTACCACGTGACTGTGCCGACAGTGATCACGTGGCTGATCATGCACTGATATCGTGAGTGAGCATGCACTGATCATGTGCCGGGAGCCGGGGAGGCCTTCCACTCTGGACAAATGTCATGAGGAAGGAGGCTCGGCATAAGCAAATGCGGGATCGAGCCTCAGGGGTCCACCCGGATATTCTCGAGCATCTCTCCCCAAAAAACCCCAGAGTCTGCCTACTGTATTGCTTTGTGCACTCACCTCTGATTTCACTGGGGGCTGAACCCCACCACCATCTCACTCTCTCTGTCAAAGACTTAACTTACTGCTCCAATTCATAAAGTTCCTTGTCATTCTTCCCTTTAACTTCCAGCTGAGTCTCCATCTGGAGCGCGGCACCCACCACGCTTTCTAATTATGCCTGGGCTGCTAAGACCCACTCGAGAAGGTGTCTAGGGTGAGGCACCTTCTGCCATTCGAGAGGGCGCCTGCGGCCTACGTAAGTGGTCCAAACTTCATGTCTTGAAGTTTGATTGGTCTTCCGCGTAAACCAAGCTACTCAGTCTCTTTTCTCCACCGAATTTTCCTCCTGAGCTCTCCTCATACTATTATTCTTGACATCTCTGATTAGCATATAAATAGTCGCCTAGGCCATCTCTCCATCGAATACCCTGGATCAGGTCGGGCTGGTCCCCGGCAGGCGGCACCCGAACAGGGACCTCAGGAGGCAATACTCAAAGAGCTGTGCAGACACGAACCACGCAATCAGCAGGCAATAAGCATGGAGGACAGCAGTGACGAATCATGCTGCTCAACTGTCAATAATCAAGCAGGTGACCAGGCAGGAATCACGCAGCTCAGTTGGCAATTGTCAAGCAGATGAGCCGGCAGGAATCACGCACCTCAGCAGGCCCTGATCACGTGACTCTGCAGGCACTGATCACGTGGCTGATCAAGTACAGATCACGTGACTGAACATGCACTGATCACGTGGCTATCATGCACTGATGACCTGACTGCGCATGCACTGATGACCTGGCTGATCAGGCACTGATCACAGGGCTCATCATGCACTGATCATGTGTTTATGAGGCAATGATCCGTGACTCACAGGCGCTAATCATGGGACTGTGCTCCCACTGATCACGTGGCTACCGTGCACTGATCATGTGACTTCGCATGGACTGATAATGTGGCTGATCGGGCACTGATCACGTGGTTATCAGACAGTGATCAGTGACTGACAGGCGCTGATCATGGGACTGTGCACGCACTGATCAGGTGGCTGATGAGGAACTGACTACCTGACTGCCCATGCAGTGATCACGTGGCTGGTCGTTCACTGATGACGTGTTTATCATCCGGTGATCACGTGTCTGAGAGGCGCTGACTACGTGACTTTGCCGTCAGTGATCACGTGGCTGATCATGCACGGATATCGTGAGTGAGCATGCACTGATCATGTGCCGGGAGCCGGGGAGGCCTTCCACTCTGGACAAAGGTCATGAGGAAGGAGGCTCCGCATACGCAAATGCGGGATCGAGCCTCAGGGGTCCACCCGGATATTCTCGAGCATCTCTCCCCAAAAAACCCCAGAGTCTGCCTACTGTATTGCTTTGTGCACTCACCTCTGATTTCACTGGGGGCTGTCCCCCACCACCATCTCGCTCTCTCTGTCAAAGAGTTAACTTACTGCTCCAATTCATAAAGTTCCTTGTCATTCTTCCCTTTAACTTCCAGCTGAGTCTCCATCTGGAGCGGGGCACCCACCACGCTTACTAATTATGCCTGGGCTGCTAAGACCCACTCGAGAAGGTGTCTAGGGTGAGGCACCTTCCGCCATTCGAGAGGCCACCTGCGGCCTACGTAAGTGGTCCAAACTTCATGTCTTGAAGTTTGATTGGTCTTCCGCGTAAACCAAGCTACTCAGTCTCTTTTCTCCACCGAATTTTCCTACTGAGCTCTCCTCATACTATTATTCTTGACATCTCTGATTAGCATATAAATAGTCGCCTAGGCCATCTCTCCTTCGAATACCCTGGATCAGCTGGGGCTGGTCCCCGGCAGGTGGCGACCGAACAGGGACCTCAGGAGGCAATACTCAAAGAGCTGAGCAGACACGAACCACGCAATCAGCAGGCAATAAGCATGGAGGTGAGCAGTGACGAATCATGCTGCTCAACTGGCAATAATCAAGCAGGTGACCAGGCAGGAATCACACAGCTCAGCTGGCAATTGTCAAGCAGATGAGCCCACAGGAATCACGCAGCTCAGCTGGCAATTGTCATGCAGATGAGCCGGCAGGAATCACGCAGCTCAGCAGGCCCTGATCACGTGACTCTGCAGGCACTGATCACGTGGCTGATCAAGTACAGATCACGTGACTGAGCATGCACTGATCACGTGGCTATCATGCACTGATCACGTGACTGCGCATGCACTGATGACGTGGCTGCTCAGGCACTGATCACATGGCTCATCATGCACTGATCACGTGTTTATCAGGCAATGACCAGTGACTGACAGGCGCTGATCATGGGCCTGTGCACGCACTGATCACGTGGCTATCATTCACTGATCACGTGACTGCGCATGCACTGATGACGTGGCTGATCGGGCACTGATCACGTGTTTATCAGGCAGTGATCGGTGACTGACAGGCGCTGATCAGGGGACTGTGCACGCACTGATCATGTGGCTGATCAGGAACTGGCCACCTGACTGCGCATGCAGTGATCACGTGGCTGGTCGTTCACTGATCACGTGTTTATCACCCGGTGATCCCGTGACTGAGAGGCGCTGATCACGTGACTGTGCCGTCAGTGATCACGTGGCAGATCATGCACTGATATGGTGACTGAGCATGCACTGATCATGTGCAGGGAGCCGAGGAGGCCTTCCACTCTGGACAAATGTCATGAGGAAGGAGGCTCGGCATATGCAAATGCGGGATCGAGCCTGAGGAGTGCACCCGGATATTCTCGAGCATCTCCCCCCCAAAAAAAACCAGAGTCTGCCTACTGTATTGCTTTGTGCTCTCACCTCTGATTTCACTGGGGGCTGTCCCCCACCACCATCTCGCTCTGTCTGTCAAAGAGTTAACTTACAGCTCCAATTCATAAAGTTCCTTGTCATTCTTCCCTTTAACTTCCAGCTGAGTCTCCATCTGGAGCGCGGCACCCACCACGCTTACTAATAATGCCTGGGCTGCTAAGACCCACTCGAGAAGGTGTCTAGGGTGAGGCACCTTCCGCCATTCGAGAGGGCACCTGCGGCCTACGTAAGTGGTCCAAACTTCATGTCTTGAAGTTTGATTGGTCTTCCGCCTAAACCAAGCTACTCAGTCTCTTTTCTCCACCGAATTTTCCTACTGAGCTCTCCTCATACTACTATTCTTGACATCTCTGATTAGCATATAAATAGTCGCCTAGGCCATCTCTCCTTCGAATACCCTGGATCAGCTGGGGCTGGTCCCCGGCAGGTGGCGACCGAACAGGGACCTCAGGAGGCAATACTCAAAGAGCTGAGCAGACACGAACCACGCAATCAGCAGGCAATAAGCATGGAGGTGAGCAGTGACGAATCATGCTGCTCAACTGGCAATAATCAAGCAGGTGACCAGGCAGGAATCACGCAGCTCACCTGGCAATTGTCAAGCAGATGAGCCCACAGGAATCACGCAGCTCAGCTGGCAATTGTCATGCAGATGAGCCGGCAGGAATCACGCACCTCAGCAGGCCCTGATCACGTGACTCTGCAGGCACTGATCACGTGGCTGATCAAGTACAGATCACGTGACTGAACATGCACTGATCACGTGGCTATCATGCACTGATGACCTGACTGCGCATGCACTGATGACCTGGCTGATCAGGCACTGATCACAGGGCTCATCATGCACTGATCATGTGTTTATGAGGCAGTGATCCGTGACTCACAGGCGCTAATCATGGGACTGTGCTCCCACTGATCACGTGGCTACCGTGCACTGATCATGTGACTTCGCAAGGACTGATAATGTGGCTGATCGGGCACTGATCACGTGGTTATCAGACAGTGATCAGTGACTGACAGGCGCTGATCATGGGACTGTGCACGCACTGATCAGGTGGCTGATGAGGAACTGACTACCTGACTGCCCATGCAGTGATCACGTGGCTGGTCGTTCACTGATGACGTGTTTATCATCCGGTGATCACGTGTCTGAGAGGCGCTGACTACGTGACTTTGCCGTCAGTGATCACGTGGCTGATCATGCACAGATATCGTGAGTGAGCATGCACTGATCATGTGCCGGGAGCCGGGGAGGCCTTCCACTCTGGACAAAGGTCATGAGGAAGGAGGCTCCGCATACGCAAATGCGGGATCGAGCCTCAGGGGTCCACCCGGATATTCTCGAGCATCTCTCCCCAAAAAACCCCAGAGTCTGCCTACTGTATTGCTTTGTGCACTCACCTCTGATTTCACTGGGGGCTGTCCCCCACCACCATCTCGCTCTCTCTGTCAAAGAGTTAACTTACTGCTCCAATTCATAAAGTTCCTTGTCATTCTTCCCTTTAACTTCCAGCTGAGTCTCCATCTGGAGCGGGGCACCCACCACGCTTACTAATTATGCCTGGGCTGCTAAGACCCACTCGAGAAGGTGTCTAGGGTGAGGCACCTTCCGCCATTCGAGAGGCCACCTGCGGCCTACGTAAGTGGTCCAAACTTCATGTCTTGAAGTTTGATTGGTCTTCCGCGTAAACCAAGCTACTCAGTCTCTTTTCTCCACCGAATTTTCCTACTGAGCTCTCCTCATACTATTATTCTTGACATCTCTGATTAGCATATAAATAGTCGCCTAGGCCATCTCTCCTTCGAATACCCTGGATCAGCTGGGGCTGGTCCCCGGCAGGTGGCGACCGAACAGGGACCTCAGGAGGCAATACTCAAAGAGCTGAGCAGACACGAACCACGCAATCAGCAGGCAATAAGCATGGAGGTGAGCAGTGACGAATCATGCTGCTCAACTGGCAATAATCAAGCAGGTGACCAGGCAGGAATCACACAGCTCAGCTGGCAATTGTCGAGCAGATGAGCCCACAGGAATCACGCAGCTCAGCTGGCAATTGTCATGCAGATGAGCCGGCAGGAATCACGCAGCTCAGCAGGCCCTGATCACGTGACTCTGCAGGCACTGATCACGTGGCTGATCAAGTACAGATCACGTGACTGAGCATGCACTGATCACGTGGCTATCATGCACTGATCACGTGACTGCGCATGCACTGATGACGTGGCTGCTCAGGCACTGATCACATGGCTCATCATGCACTGATCACGTGTTTATCAGGCAATGACCAGTGACTGACAGGCGCTGATCATGGGCCTGTGCACGCACTGATCACGTGGCTATCATTCACTGATCACGTGACTGCGCATGCACTGATGACGTGGCTGATCGGGCACTGATCACGTGTTTATCAGGCAGTGATCGGTGACTGACAGGCGCTGATCAGGGGACTGTGCACGCACTGATCACGTGGCTGATCAGGAACTGGCCACCTGACTGCGCATGCAGTGATCACGTGGCTGGTCGTTCACTGATCACGTGTTTATCACCCGGTGATCCCGTGACTGAGAGGCGCTGATCACGTGACTGTGCCGTCAGTGATCACGTGGCAGATCATGCACTGATATGGTGACTGAGCATGCACTGATCATGTGCCGGGAGCCGAGGAGGCCTTCCACTCTGGACAAATGTCATGAGGAAGGAGGCTCGGCATATGCAAATGCGGGATCGAGCCTGAGGAGTGCACCCGGATATTCTCGAGCATCTCCCCCCCAAAAAAAACCAGAGTCTGCCTACTGTATTGCTTTGTGCTCTCACCTCTGATTTCACTGGGGGCTGTCCCCCACCACCATCTCGCTCTGTCTGTCAAAGAGTTAACTTACAGCTCCAATTCATAAAGTTCCTTGTCATTCTTCCCTTTAACTTCCAGCTGAGTCTCCATCTGGAGCGGGGCACCCACCACGCTTACTAATTATGCCTGGGCTGCTAAGACCCACTCGAGAAGGTGTCTAGGGTGAGGCACCTTCCGCCATTCGAGAGGGCACCTGCGGCCTACGTAAGTGGTCCAAACTTCATGTCTTGAAGTTTGATTGGTCTTCCGCCTAAACCAAGCTACTCAGTCTCTTTTCTCCACCGAATTTTCCTACTGAGCTCTCCTCATACTACTATTCTTGACATCTCTGATTAGCATATAAATAGTCGCCTAGGCCATCTCTCCTTCGAATACCCTGGATCAGCTGGGGCTGGTCCCCGGCAGGTGGCGACCGAACAGGGACCTCAGGAGGCAATACTCAAAGAGCTGAGCAGACACGAACCACGCAATCAGCAGGCAATAAGCATGGAGGTGAGCAGTGACGAATCATGCTGCTCAACTGGCAATAATCAAGCAGGTGACCAGGCAGGAATCACGCAGCTCACCTGGCAATTGTCAAGCAGATGAGCCCACAGGAATCACGCAGCTCAGCTGGCAATTGTCATGCAGATGAGCCGGCAGGAATCACGCACCTCAGCAGGCCCTGATCACGTGACTCTGCAGGCACTGATCACGTGGCTGATCAAGTACAGATCACGTGACTGAACATGCACTGATCACGTGGCTATCATGCACTGATGACCTGACTGCGCATGCACTGATGACCTGGCTGATCAGGCACTGATCACAGGGCTCATCATGCACTGATCATGTGTTTATGAGGCAATGACCAGTGACTGACAGGCGCTGATCATGGGCCTGTGCACGCACTGATCACGTGGCTATCATGCACTGATGACGTGGCTGCTCAGGCACTGATCACATGGCTCATCATGCACTGATCACGTGTTTATCAGGCAGTGATCAGTGACTGACAGGCGCTGATCATGGGCCTGTGCACGCACTGATCACGTGGCTATCATGCACTGATCACGTGACTGCGCATGCACTGATGACGTGGCTGTTCGGGCACTGATCACGTGTTTATCAGGAAGTGATCAGTGACTGACAGGCGCTGATCATGGGACTGTGCACGCACTGATTACGTGGCTGATCAGGAACTGGCCACCTGACTGTGCATGGAGTGATCACGTGGCTGGTCGTTCACTGATCACGTGTTTATCACCCGGTGATCCCGTGACTGAGAGGCGCTGATCACGTGACTGTGCCATCAGTGATCACGTGGCAGATCATGCACTGATATTGTGACTGAGCATGCACTGATCATGTGCCGGGAGCCGAGGAGGCCTTCCACTCTGGACAAAGGTCATGAGGAAGGAGGCTCGGCATACGCAAATGCGGGATCGAGCCTCAGGAGTCCACCCGGATATTCTCGAGCATCTCCCCCCCAAAAAAACCAGAGTCTGCCTACTGTTTTGCTTTGTGCTCTCACCTCTGATTTCACTGGGGGCTGTCCCCCACCACCATCTCGCTCTGTCTGTCAAAGAGTTAACTTACAGCTCCAATTCATAAAGTTCCTTGTCATTCTTCCCTTTAACTTCCAGCTGAGTCTCCATCTGGAGCTCGGCACCCACCACGCTTACTAATTATGCCTGGGCTGCTAAGACCCACTCGAGAAGGTGTCTAGGGTGAGGCACCTTCCGCCATTCGAGAGGGCGCCTGCGGCCTACGTAAGTGGTCCAAACTTCATGTCTTGAAGTTTGATTGGTCTTCCGCGTAAACCAAGCTACTCAGTCACTTTTCTTCACCGAATTTTCCTACTGAGCTCTCCTCATACTATTATTTTTGACACCTCTGATTAGCATATAAATAGTCGCCTAGGCCATCTCTCCATCGTATACCCTGGATCAGGTCGGGCTGGTCCCCGGCAGGCGGCGCCCGAACAGGGACCTCAGGAGGCAATACTCAAAGAGCTGTGCAGACACGAACCACGCAATCAGCAGGCAATAAGCATGGAGCTCAGCAGTGACGAATCATGCTGCTCAACTGTCAATAATCAAGCAGGTGACCAGGCAGGAATCACGCAGCTCAGTTGGCAATTGTCAAGCAGATGAGCCGGCAGGAATCACGCAGCTCAGCAGGCCCTGATCACGTGGCTGATCAAGTACAGATCACGTGACTGAACATGCACTGATCACGTGGCTATCATGCACTGATGACCTGACTGCGCATGCACTGATGACCTGGCTGATCAGGCACTGATCACATGGCTCATCATGCACTGATCATGTGTTTATGAGGCAATGATCCGTGACTCACAGGCGCTAATCATGGGACTGTGCTCCCACTGATCACGTGGCTACCGTGCACTGATCATGTGACTTCGCATGGACTGACAACGTGGCTGATCGGGCACTGATCACGTGGTTATCAGACAGTGATCAGTGACTGACAGGCGCTGATCATGGGACTGTGCACCCACTGATCAGGTGGCTGATCAGGAACTGACTACCTGACTGCCCATGCAGTGATCACGTGGCTGGTCGTTCACTGATGACGTGTTTATCATCCGGTGATCACGTGACTGAGAGGCGCTTACCACGTGACTGTGCCGACAGTGATCACGTGGCTGATCATGCACTGATATCGTGAGTGAGCATGCACTGATCATGTGCCGGGAGCCGGGGAGGCCTTCCACTCTGGACAAATGTCATGAGGAAGGAGGCTCGGCATAAGCAAATGCGGGATCGAGCCTCAGGGGTCCACCCGGATATTCTCGAGCATCTCTCCCCAAAAAACCCCAGAGTCTGCCTACTGTATTGCTTTGTGCACTCACCTCTGATTTCACTGGGGGCTGAACCCCACCACCATCTCACTCTCTCTGTCAAAGACTTAACTTACTGCTCCAATTCATAAAGTTCCTTGTCATTCTTCCCTTTAACTTCCAGCTGAGTCTCCATCTGGAGCGCGGCACCCACCACGCTTTCTAATTATGCCTGGGCTGCTAAGACCCACTCGAGAAGGTGTCTAGGGTGAGGCACCTTCCGCCATTCGAGAGGGCACCTGCGGCCTACGTAAGTGGTCCAAACTTCATGTCTTGAAGTTTGATTGGTCTTCCGCGTAAACCAAGCTACTCAGTCTCTTTTCTCCACCGAATTTTCCTACTGAGCTCTCCTCATACTATTATTCTTGACATCTCTGATTAGCATATAAATAGTCGCCTAGGCCATCTCTCCTTCGAATACCCTGGATCAGCTGGGGCTGGTGACCGGCAGGTGGCGACCGAACAGGGACCTCAGGAGGCAATACTCAAAGAGCTGAGCAGACACGAACCACGCAATCAGCAGGCAATAAGCATGGAGCTCAGCAGTGACGAATCATGCTGCTCAACTGTCAATAATCAAGCAGGTGACCAGGCAGGAATCACGCAGCTCAGCTGGCAATTGTCATGCAGATGAGCCGACATGAATCACGCAGCTCAGCTGGCAATTGTCATGCAGATGAGGCGGCAGGAATCACGAAGCTCAGCAGGCCCTGATCACGTGACTCTGCAGGCACTGATCACGTGGCTGATCAAGTACAGATCACGTGACTGAGCATGGACTGATGACGTGGCTGCTCAGACACTGATCACATGGCTCATCATGCACTGATCACGTGTTTATCAGGCAATGATCAGTGACTGACAGGCGCTGATCATGGGCCTGTGCAGGCACTGATCACGTGGCTATCATGCACTGATCACGTGACTGCGCATGCACTGATGACTTGGCTGTTCGGGCATTGATCACGTGTTTATCAGGCAGTGATCAGTGACTGACAGGCGCTGATCAGGGGACTGTGCACGCACTGATCACGTGGCTGATTAGGAACTGGCCACCTGACTGCGCATGCATTGATCACGTGGCTGGTCGTTCACTTATCACGTGTTTATCATCCAGTGATCCCGGGACTGTGAGGCGCTGATCACGTGACTCTTCCGTCAGTGATCACGTGGCTGATCATTTACTGATATTGTGACTGAGCATGCACTGATCATGTGCCGGAAGCCGGGGAGGCCTTCCACTCTGGACAAAGGTCATGAGGAAGGAGGTTCGGCATACGCAAATGCGGGATCGAGCCTCAGGAGTCCACCCGGATATTCTCGAGCATCTCCCCCCCAAAAAAACCAGAGTCTGCCTACTGTATTGCTTTGTGCTCTCACCTCTGATTTCACTGGGGGCTGTCCCCCACCACCATCTCGCTCTCTCTGTCAAAGAGTTAACTTACAGCTCCAATTCATAAAGTTCCTTGTCATTCTTCCCTTTAACTTCCAGCTGAGTCTCCATCTGGAGCGCGGAACCCACCACGCTTACTAATTATGCCTGGACTGCTAAGACCCACTCGAGAAGGTGTCTAGGGTGAGGCACCTTCCGCCCTTCGAGAGGGCGCCTGCGGCCTACGTAAGTGGTGCAAAGTTCTTGTCTTGAAGTTTGATTGGTCTCCCGTGAACAACAAGATCCTCAGTCTCTTTTTTCCTCCGATTTTTCCTACTGAGCTCTCCTCATACTATTATTCTTGACATCTCTGATTAGCATATAAAGAGTCGCCTAGGCCATCTCTCCTTCGAATACCCTGGATCAGCTGGGGCTGGTCCCCGGCAGGTGGCGACCGAACAGGGACCTCAGGAGGCAATACTCAAAGAGCTGAGCAGACACGAACCACGCAATCAGCAGGCAATAAGTATGGAGCTCAGCAGTGACAAATCATGCTGCTCAACTGGCAATAAACAAGCAGGTGACCAGGCAGGAATCACGAAGCTCAGCTGGCAATTGTCAAGCAGATGAGCCGACAGGAATCAGGCAGCTCAGCTGGCAATTGTCATGCAGATGAGCCGGCAGGAATTACACAGCTCAGCAGGCCCTGATCAGGTTACTCTGCAGGCACTGATCTCGTGGCTGATCAAGTACAGATCACGTGACTGAGCATGCACTGATCACGTGGCTATCATGCACTGATCACGTGACTGCGAATGCACTGATGACATGGCTGCTCAGGCATTGATCACATGGCTCATCATGCACTGATCACGTGTTTATCAGGCAGTGATCAGTGACTGACAGGCGCTGATCATGGGACTGTGCACGCACTGATCTCGTGGCTGATCAGGAACTGGCCACCTGACTGCGCATGCAGTGATCACGTGGCTGGTCGTTCACTGATCTCGTGTTTATCATCCGGTGATCCCGTGACTGAGAGGCGCTGATCACGAGACTGTTCCGTCAGTGATCACGTGGCTGATCATGCACTGATATTGTGACTGAGCATGCACTGATCATGTGCCGGGAGCCGGGGAGGACTTCCATTCTGGACAAAGGCCATGAGGAAGGAGGCTCGGCATACGCAAGTGCGGGATCGAGCCTCAGGGGTCCACCCGGATATTCTCGAGCATCTCCCCCCCAAAAAACCCAGAGTCTGCCTACTGTATTGCTTTGTGCACTCACCTCTGATTTCACTGGGGGCTGAACCCCACCACCATTTCACTCTCTCTGTCAAAGAGTTAACTTACAGCTCCAATTCATAACGTTCCTTGTCATTCCTCCCTTTAACTTCCAGCTGAGTCTCCATCTGGAGCGCGGAACCCACCACGATTACTAATTATGCCTGGGCTGCTAAGACCCACTCGAGAAGGTGTCTAGGGTGAGGCACCTTTCGTTATTCTAGAGGGCGCCTGCAGCCTACGTAAGTGGTGCTAACTTCATGTCTTGAAGTTTAATTGGTCTTCCGCGTAAACCAAGCTACTCAGTCTCTTTTCTCCACCGAATTTTCCTACAGAGCTCTCCTCATACTATTATTCTTGACATCTCTGATTAGCATATAAATAGTCGCCTAGGCCATTTCTCCTTCGAATACCCTGGATCAGCTAGGGCTGGTCCCCGGCAGGTGGCGACCGAACAGGGACCTCAGGAGGCAATACTCAAAGAGCTGAGCAGACACGAACCACGCAATCAGCAGGCAATAAGCATGGAGCTCAGCAGTGACGAATCATGCTGCTCAACTGGCAATAATCAAGCAGGTGACCAGGCAGGAATCACGCAGCTCAGCTGGCAATTGTCATGCAGATGAGCCGACATGAATCACGCAGCTCAGCTGGCAATTGTCATGCAGATGAGGCGGCAGGAATCACGAAGCTCAGCAGGCCCTGATCACGTGACTCTGCAGGCACTGATCACGTGGCTGATCAAGTACAGATCACGTGACTGAGCATGGACTGATGACGTGGCTGCTCAGACACTGATCACATGGCTCATCATGCACTGATCCCGTGTTTATCAGGCAATGATCAGTGACTGACAGGCGCTGATCATGGGCCTGTGCACGCACTGATCACGTGGCTATCATGCACTGATCACGTGACTGCGCATGCACTGATGACTTGGCTGTTCGGGCATTGATCACGTGTTTATCAGGCAGTGATCAGTGACTGACAGGCGCTGATCATGGGACTGTGCACGCACTGATCACGTGGCTGATTAGGAACTGGCCACCTGACTGCGCATGCAGTGATCACGTGGCTGGTCGTTCACTTATCACGTGTTTATCATCCAGTGATCCCGGGACTGTGAGGCGCTGATCACGTGACTGTTCCGTCAGTGATCACGTGGCTGATCATTTACTGATATTGTGACTGAGCATGCACTGATCATGTGCCGGAAGCCGGGGAGGCCTTCCACTCTGGACAAAGGTCATGACGAAGGAGGTTCGGCATACGCAAATGCGGGATCGAGCCTCAGGAGTCCACCCGGATATTCTCGAGCATCTCCCCCCCAAAAAAACCAGAGTCTGCCTACTGTATTGCTTTGTGCTCTCACCTCTGATTTCACTGGGGGCTGTCCCCCACCACCATCTCGCTCTCTCTGTCAAAGAGTTAACTTACAGCTCCAATTCATAAAGTTCCTTGTCATTCTTCCCTTTAACTTCCAGCTGAGTCTCCATCTGGAGCGCGGAACCCACCACGCTTACTAATTATGCCTGGACTGCTAAGACCCACTCGAGAAGGTGTCTAGGGTGAGGCACCTTCCGCCCTTCGAGAGGGCGCCTGCGGCCTACGTAAGTGGTGCAAAGTTCTTGTCTTGAAGTTTGATAGGTCTCCCGTGAACAACAAGATGCTCAGTCTCTTTTTTCCTCCGATTTTTCCTACTGAGCTCTCCTCATACTATTATTCTTGACATCTCTGATTAGCATATAAAGAGTCGCCTAGGCCATCTCTCCTTCGAATACCCTGGATCAGCTGGGGCTGGTCCCCGGCAGGTGGCGACCGAACAGGGACCTCAGGAGGCAATACTCAAAGAGCTGAGCAGACACGAACCACGCAATCAGCAGGCAATAAGTATGGAGCTCAGCAGTGACAAATCATGCTGCTCAACTGGCAATAAACAAGCAGGTGACCAGGCAGGAATCACGAAGCTCAGCTGGCAATTGTCAAGCAGATGAGCCGACAGGAATCAGGCAGCTCAGCTGGCAATTGTCATGCAGATGAGCCGGCAGGAATCACACAGCTCAGCAGGCCCTGATCAGGTTACTCTGCAGGCACTGATCTCGTGGCTGATCAAGTACAGATCACGTGACTGAGCATGCACTGATCACGTGGCTATCATGCACTGATCACGTGACTGCGAATGCACTGATGACATGGCTGCTCAGGCATTGATCACATGGCTCATCATGCACTGATCACGTGTTTATCAGGCAGTGATCAGTGACTGACAGGCGCTGATCATGGGACTGTGCACGCACTGATCACGTGGCTGATCAGGAACTGGCCACCTGACTGCGCATGCAGTGATCACGTGGCTGGTCGTTCACTGATCTCGTGTTTATCATCCGGTGATCCCGTGACTGAGAGGCGCTGATCACGAGACTGTACCGTCAGTGATCACGTGGCTGATCATGCACTGATATCGTGACTGAGCATGCACTGATCATGTGCCGGGAGCCGGGGAGGACTTCCATTCTGGACAAAGGCCATGAGGAAGGAGGCTCGGCATACGCAAGTGCGGGATCGAGCCTCAGGGGTCCACCCGGATATTCTCGAGCATCTCCCCCCCAAAAAAACCAGAGTCTGCCTACTGTATTGCTTTGTGCACTCACCTCTGATTTCACTGGGGGCTGAACCCCACCACCATTTCACTCTCTCTGTCAAAGAGTTAACTTACAGCTCCAATTCATAACGTTCCTTGTCATTCTTCCCTTTAACTTCAAGCTGAGTCTCCATCTGGAGCACGGAACCCACCACGATTACTAATTATGCCTGGGCTGCTAAGACCCACTCGAGAAGGTGTCTAGGGTGAGGCACCTTTCGTTATTCTAGAGGGCGCCTGCAGCCTACGTAAGTGGTGCTAACTTCATGTCTTGAAGTTTAATTGGTCTTCCGCGTAAACCAAGCTACTCAGTCTCTTTTCTCCACCGAATTTTCCTACAGAGCTCTCCTCATACTATTATTCTTGACATCTCTGATTAGCATATAAATAGTCGCCTAGGCCATTTCTCCTTCGAATACCCTGGATCAGCTAGGGCTGGTCCCCGGCAGGTGGCGACCGAACAGGGACCTCAGGAGGCAATACTCAAAGAGCTGAGCAGACACGAACCACGCAATCAGCAGGCAATAAGCATGGACGTCAGCAGTGACGAATCATGCTGCTCAACTGACAATAATCAAGCAGGTGACCAGGCCGGAATCACACAGCTCAGCTGGCAATTGTCAAGCAGATGAGCCGACATGAATCACGCAGCTCAGCTGGCAAATGTCATGCAGATGAGGCGGCAGGAATCACGAAGCTCAGCAGGCCCTGATCACGTGACTCTGCAGGCACTGATCACGTGGCTGATCAAGTACAGATCACGTGACTGAGCATGGACTGATGACGTGGCTGCTCAGACACTGATCACATGGCTCATCATGCACTGATCACGTGTTTATCAGGCAATGATCAGTGACTGACAGGCGCTGATCATGGGCCTGTGCACGCACTGATCACGTGGCTATCATGCACTGATCACGTGACTGCGCATGCACTGATGACTTGGCTGTTCGGGCATTGATCACGTGTTTATCAGGCAGTGATCAGTGACTGACAGGCGCTGATCATGGGACTGTGCACGCACTGATCACGTGGCTGATTAGGAACTGGCCACCTGACTGCGCATGCAGTGATCACGTGGCTGGTCGTTCACTTATCACGTGTTTATCATCCAGTGATCCCGGGACTGTGAGGCGCTGATCACGTGACTGTTCCGTCAGTGATCACGTGGCTGATCATTTACTGATATCGTGACTGAGCATGCACTGATCATGTGCCGGAAGCCGGGGAGGCCTTCCACTCTGGACAAAGGTCATGACGAAGGAGGTTCGGCATACGCAAATGCGGGATCGAGCCTCAGGAGTCCACCCGGATATTCTCGAGCATCTCCCCCCAAAAAAACAGAGTCTGCCTACTGTATTGCTTTGTGCTCTCACCTCTGATTTCACTGGGGGCTGTCCCCCACCACCATCTCGCTCTCTCTGTCAAAGAGTTAACTTACAGCTCCAATTCATAAAGTTCCTTGTCATTCTTCCCTTTAACTTCCAGCTGAGTCTCCATCTGGAGCGCGGAACCCACCACGCTTACTAATTATGCCTGGACTGCTAAGACCCACTCGAGAAGGTGTCTAGGGTGAGGCACCTTCCGCCCTTCGAGAGGGCGCCTGCGGCCTACGTAAGTGGTGCAAAGTTCTTGTCTTGAAGTTTGATTGGTCTCCCGTGAACAACAATATCCTCAGTCTCTTTTTTCCTCCGATTTTTCCTACTGAGCTCTCCTCATACTATTATTCTTGACATCTCTGATTAGCATATAAAGAATCGCCTAGGCCATCTCTCCTTCGAATACCCTGGATCAGCTGGGGCTGGTCCCCGGCAGGTGGCGACCGAACAGGGACCTCAGGAGGCAATACTCAAAGAGCTGAGCAGACACGAACCACGCAATCAGCAGGCAATAAGCATGGAGCTCAGCAGTGACAAATCATGCTGCTCAACTGGCAATAAACAAGCAGGTGACCAGGCAGGAATTACGTAGCTCAGCTGGCAATTGTCAAGCAGATGAGCCGACAGGAATCAGGCAGCTCAGCTGGCAATTGTCATGCAGATGAGCCGGCAGGAATCACACAGCTCAGCAGGCTCTGATCAGGTTACTCTGCAGGCACTGATCTCGTGGCTGATCAAGTACAGATCACGTGACTGAGCATGCACTGATCACGTGGCTATCATGCACTGATCACGTGACTGCGCATGCACTGATGACGTGGCTGCTCAGGCACTGATCACATGGCTCATCATGCACTGATCACGTGTTTATCAGGCTATGATCAGTGACTGACAGGCGCTGATCATGGGCCTGTGCACGCACTGATCACGTGGCTATCATGCACTGATCATGTGACTGCGCAGGCACTGATGACGTGGCTGCTCAGGCACTGATCACATGGCTCATCATGCACTGATCACGTGTTTATCAGGCAATGATCAGTGACTGACAGGCGCTGATCATGGGACTGTGCACGCACTGATCACGTGGCTGATCAGGAACTGGCCACCTGACTGTGCATGCAGTGATCACGTGGCTGGTCGTTCACTGATCACGTGTTTATCACCCGGTGATCCCGTAACTGAGAGGCGCTGATCACGTGACTGTGCCGTCAGTGATCACGTGGCAGATCATGCACTGATATCGTGACTGAGCATGCACTGATCATGTGCCGGGAGCCGAGGAGGCCTTCCACTCTGGACAAAGGTCATGAGGAAGGAGGCTCGGCATACGCAAATGCGGGATCGAGCCTCAGGGGTCCACCCGGATATACTCGAGCATCTCCCCCCCAAAAAAACCAGAGTCTGCCAACTGTATTGCTTTGTGCTCTCACCTCTGATTTCACTGGGGGCTGTCCCCCACCACCATCTCGCTCTGTCTGTCAAAGAGTTAACTTACAGCTCCAATTCATAAAGTTCCTTGTCATTCTTCCCTTTAACTTCCAGCTGAGTCTCCATCTGGAGCGCTGCACCCACCACGCTTACTAATTATGCCTGGGCTGCTAAGACCCAGTCGAGAAGGTGTCTAGGGTGAGGCACCTTCCGCCATTCGAGAGGGCGCCTGCGGCCTACGTAAGTGGTCCAAACTTCATGTCTTGAAGTTTGATTGGTCTTCCGCGTAAACCAAGCTACTCAGTCACTTTTCTTCAGCGAATTTTCCTACTGAGCTTTCCTCATACTATTATTCTTGACATCTCTGATTAGCATATAAAAAGTCGCCTAGGCCATCTCTCCATCGAATACCCTGGATCAGGTCGGGCTGGTCCCCGGCAGGCGGCGCCCGAATGGGGACCTCAGGAGACAATGCTCAAAGAGCTGTGCAGACACGAACCACGCAATCAGCAGGCAATAAGCATGGAGCTCAGCAGTGACGAATCATGCTGCTCAACTGTCAATAATCAAGCAGGTGACCAGGAAGGAATCACGCAGCTCAGTTGGCAATTGTCAAGTAGATGAGCCGGCAGGAATCACGCAGCTAAGCAGGCCCTGATCACGTGACTCTGCAGGCACTGATCTCGTGGCTGATCAAGTACAGATCACGGGACTGAGCATGCACTGATCACGTGGCTATCATGCACTGATAACGTGACTGCGCATGCACTGATGACGTGGCTGCTCAGGCACTGATCACATGGCTCATCACGCACTGATCCCGTGTTTATCAGGCAATGATCAGTGACTGACAGGGGCTGATCATGGGAGTATGCACGCACTGATCACGTGGCTATCATGCACTGATCACGTGACTGCCCATGCACTGATGACGTGGCTGTTCGGGCACTGATCACGTGTTTTTCAGACAGTGATCAGTGACTGACAGGTGCTGATCATGGGACTGTGCACGCACTGATCACGTGGCTGATCAGGAACTGACCACCTGACTGAGCATGCAGTGATCATGTGGCTGGTCATTCACTGATCACGTGTTTTTCATACGGTGATCATGTGACTGAGAAGCGCTTATGACGTGACTGTGCCGACAGTGATCACGTGGCTGATCATGCACTGATATCGTGACTGAGCATGCACTGATCATGTGCCGGGAACCGGGGAGGCATTCCACTCTGGACAAAGGTCATGAGGAATGAGGCTAGTCATACCCAAATGCGGGATCGAGCCTCAGGAGTCCACCCGGATATTCTCGAGCATCTCCCCCCCAAAAAAACCAGAGTCTGCCTACTGTATTGCTTTGTGCTCTCACCTCTGATTTCACTGGGGGCTGTCCCCCACCACCATCTCGCTCTCTCTGTCAAATAGTTAACTTACAGCTCCAATTCATAAAGTTCCTTGTCATTCTTCTCTTTAACTTCCAGCTGAGTCTCCATCTGGAGCGAGGAACCCACCACCCTTACTAATTATGCCTGGGCTGCTAAGACCCACTCGAGAAGGTGTCTAGGGTGAGGCACCTTCCGCCATTCGAGAGGGCGCCTGCGGCCTATGTAAGTGGTGCAAACTTCTTGTCTTGAAGTTTGATTGGTCTCCCGCGTAAACCAAGCTACTCAGACTCTTTTCTCCTCCGAATTTTCCTACTGAGCTCTCCTCATACTATTATTCTAGACATCTCTGATTAGCATATAAATAGTCGCCTAGGCCATCTCTCCTTCGAATACCCTGGATCAGCTGGGGCTGGTCCCCGGCAGGAGGCGCCCGATCAGGGACCTCAGGAGGCAATACTCAACGAGCTGTGCAGACACTAACCACGCAATCAGCAGGCAATAAGCATGGAGCTCATCAGTGACGAATCATGCTGCTCAACTGGCAATAATCAAGCAGGTGACCAGGCAGGAATCACGCAGCTCAGCTGGAAATTGTCAAGCAAATGAGCAGACAGGAATCAGGCAGCTCAGCTGGCAATGGTCATGTAGATGAGCCGGCAGGAATCACGCAGCTCAGCAGGCCCTGATCACGTGATTCTGCAGGCACTGATCACGTGGCTGATCAAGTACAGATCACGTGAGTGAGCATGCACTGATCACGTGGCTATCATGCACTGATGACATGACTGCGCATGCACTGATAACCTGGCTGATCAGGCACTGTTCACATGGCTCATCATGCACTGATCACGTGTTTATCAGGCAATGATCCGTGACTGACAGGCGCTAATCATGGGACTGTGCTCGCACTGATCACGTGGCTACCGTGCACTGATCACGTGACTTCGCATGGACTGATGACGTGGCTGATCGGGCACTGATCATGTGGTTATCAGACAGTGATCCGTGACTGACAGGCGCTGATCATGGGACTGTGCACGCACTGATCAGGTGGCTGATCAGGAACTGACTACCTGACTGCCCATGCAGTGATCACGTGGCTGGTCGTTCACTGACCACGTGTTTATCATCCGGTGATCCTGTGACAGAGAGGCGCTGATCACGTGACTGTGCCGTCAGTGATCACGTGGCTGATCATGCACTGATATCGTGAGTGAGCATGCACTGATCATGTGCCGGGAGCCGGGGAGGCCTTCCACTCTGGACAAAGGTCATGACGAAGGAGGCTCGGCATACGAAAATGGGGGATCGAGCCTCAGGAGTCCACCCGGATATTCTCGAGCATCTCCCCCCCAAAAAAACCAGAGTCTGCCTACTGTATTGCTTTGTGCACTCACCTCTGATTTCACTGGGGTCTGTCCCCCACCACCATCTCGCTCTCTCTGTCAAAGAGTTAACTTACAGCTCCAATTCATAAAGTTCCTTGTCATTCTTCCCTTTAACTTCCAGCTGAGTCTCCATCTGGAGCGAGGAACCCACCACGCTTACTAATTATGCCTGGGCTGCTAAGACCCAGTCGAGAAGGTGTCTAGGGTGAGGCACCTTCCGCCCTTTGAGAGGGCGCCTGCGGCCTACGTAAGTGGTGCAAAATTCTTGTCTTGTAGTTTGTTTGGTCTCCCGTCAACACCAAGATCCTCAGTCTCTTTTTTCCTCCGATTTTTCCTACTGAGCTCTCCTCATACTATTATTCTTGACATCTCTGATTAGCAGATAAATAGTCGCCTAGGCCATCTCTCCTTCGAATACCCTGGATCAGCTGGGGCTGGCGCGGGGCAGGTGGCGACCGAACAGGGACCTCAGGAGGCAATACTCAAAGAGCTGAGCAGACACGAACCACGCAATCAGCAGGCAATAAGCATGGAGCTCAGCAGTGACGAATCATGCTGCTCAACTGGCAATAATCAAGCAGGTGACCAGGCAGGAATCACGCAGCTCAGCTGGCAATTGTCAAGCAGATGAGCCGGCAGGAATCACGCAGCTCAGCAGGCCCTGATCACGTTACTCTGCAGGCACTGATCTCGTGGCTGATAAAGTACAGATCACGGGACTGAGCATGCACTGATCACGTGGCTATCATGCACTGATCACGTGACTGCGCATGCACTGATGACGTGGCTGCTCAGGCACTGATCACATGGCTCATCACTCACTGATCACGTGTTTATCAGGCAATGATCAGTGACTGAAAGGGGCTGATCATGGGAGTGTGCACGCACTGATCATGTGGCTATCATGCACTGATCACGTGACTGCCCATGCACTGATGACGTGGCTGTTCGGGCACTGATCACGTGTTTATTAGACAGTGATAAGTGACTGACAGGCGCTGATCATGGGACTGTGCACGCACTGATCAGGTGGCTGATCAGGAACTGACCACCTGACTGGGCATGCAGTGATCACGTGGCTGGTCGTTCACTGATCACGTGTTTATCATAGGGTGATCACCTGACTGAGAGGCGCTGATCAAGTGACTGTGCCGTCAGTGATCACGTGGCTGACCATGCACTGATATCGTGAGTGAGCATGCACTGATCATGTGCCGGGAGCCGGGGAGGCCTTCCACTCTGGACAAAGGTCATGACGAAGGAGGCTCGGCATACGCAAATGCGGGATCGAGCCTCAGGAGTCCACCCGGATATTCTCGAGCATCTCCCCCCCAAAAAAACCAGAGTCTGCCTACTGTATTGCTTTGTGCTCTCACCTCTGATTTCACTGGGGGCTGTCCCCCACCACCATCTCGCTCTCTCTGTCAAAGAGTTAACTTACAGCTCCAATTCATAAAGTTCCTTGTCATTCCTCCCTTTAACTTCCAGCTGAGTCTCCATCTGGAGCGAGGAACCCACCACCCTTACTAATTATGCCTGGGCTGCTAAGACCCACTCGAGAAGGTGTCTAGGGTGAGGCACCTTCCGCCATTCGAGAGGGCGCCTGCGGCCTACGTAAGTGGTGCAAAATTCTTGTCTTGAAGTTTGATTGGTCTCCCGCGAAAACCAAGATCCTCAGTCTCTTTTCTCCTCCGAATTTTCCTACTGAGCTCTCCTCATACTATTATTCTTGACATCTCTGATTAGCATATAAATAGTCGCCTAGGCCATCTCTCCTTCGAATACCCTGGATCAGCTGGGGCTGGTGCCCGGCAGGTGGCGACCGAACAGGGACCTCAGGAGGCAATACTCAAAGCACTGAGCAGACAAGAACCACGCAATCAGCAGGCAATAAGCATGGAGCTCAGCAGTGACGAATCATGCTGCTCAACTGGCAGTAATCAAGCAGGTGACCAGGCAGGAATCAGGCAGCTCAGCTGGCAATTGTCAAGCAGATGAGCTGACAGGAATCACGCAGCTCAGCAGGCCCTGATCACGTGACTCTGCAGGCACTGATCACGTGGCTGATCAAGTACAGATCACGTGACTGAGCATGCACTGATCACGTGACTGCGCATGCACTGGTGACGTGGCTGCTCAGGCACTGATCACATGGCTCATCATGCACTGATCACGTGTTTATCAGGCAGTGATCAGTGACTGACAGGCGCTGATCATGGGAGTGTGCAAGCACTGATCACGTGACTGATCAGGAACTGGCCACCTGACTTCGCATGCAGTGATCACGTGGCTGGTCGTTCACTGATCACTTGTTTATCATCCGGTGATCCCGTGACTGAGAGCCGCTGATCATGTGACTGTGCCGTCAGTGATCACGTGGCTGATCATGCACTGATATCGTGACTGAGCATGCACTGATCATGTGCCGGAAGCCGGGGAGGCCTTCCACTCTGGACAAAGGTCATGAGGAAGGAGGCTCGGCATACGCAAATGCGGGATCGAGTCTCAGGAGTCCACCCGGATATTCTCGAGCATCTCCCCCCCAAAAAAACCAGAGTCTGCCTACTGTATTGCTTTGTGCTCTCACCTCTGATTTCACTGGGGGCTGTCCCCCACCACCATCTCGCTCTCTCTGTCAAATAGTTAACTTACAGCTCCAATTCATAAAGTTCCTTGTCATTCTTCCCTTTAACTTCCAGCTGAGTCTCCATCTGGAGCGCGGAACCCACCACGCTTACTAATTATGCCTGGACTGCTAAGACCCACTCGAGAAGGTGTCTAGGGTGAGGCACCTTCCGCCCTTCGAGAGGAGGCCTGCGGCCTACGTAAGTGGTGCAAAATTCTTGTCTTGAAATTTGATTGGTCTCCCATGAACAGCAAGATCCTCAGTCTCTTTTTTCCTCCGAATTTTCCTACTGAGCTCTCCTCATACTATTATTCTTGACAGCTCTGATTAGCATATAAATAGTCGCCTAGGCCATCTCTCCTTCGAATACCCTGGATCAGCTGGGGCTGGCGCGGGGCAGGTGGCGACGGAACAGGGACCTCAGGAGGCAATACTCAAAGAGCTGAGCAGACATGAACCACGCAATCAGCAGGCAATAAGCATGGAGCTCAGCAGTGACGAATCATACTGCTCAACTGGCAATAATCAAGCAGGTGACCAGGCAGGAATCACGCAGCTCAGCTGGCAATTGTCAAGCAGATGAGCCGACAGGAATCACGCAGCTCAGCTGGAAATTGTCATGCAGATGTGCCGGCAGGTA
Source organism: Bos taurus (assembly GCF_002263795.3). Taxonomy (NCBI): domain Eukaryota; kingdom Metazoa; phylum Chordata; class Mammalia; order Artiodactyla; family Bovidae; genus Bos; species Bos taurus. Next base: position 48,804 of record NW_020190695.1, read on the forward strand.
TCACGCAGCTCAGCAGGCCCTGATCACGTGACTCTGCAGGCACGGAACTCGTGGCTGATAAAGTACAGATCACGGGACTGAGCATGCACTGATCACGTGGCTATCATGCACTGATCACGTGACTGCGCATGCACTGATGACGTGGCTGCTCAGGCACTGATCACATGGCTCATCATGCACTGATCACGTGTTTATCAGGCAATGATCAGTGACTGACAGGCGCTGATCATGGGAGTGTGCACGCACTGATCATGTGGCTATCATGCACTGATCACGTGACTGCCCATGCACTGATGACGTGGCTGTTCGGGCCCTGATCACGTGTTTATCAGACACGGAGAAGTGACTGACAGGCGCTGATCATGGGAATGTGTACGCACTGATCAGGTGGCTGATCAGCAACTGACCACCTGACTGCGCATGCAGTGATCACGTGGCTGGTCGTTCACTGATCACGTGTTTATCATAGGGTGATCACCTGACTGAGAGGCGCTGATCAAGTGACTGTGCCGTCAGTGATCACGTGGCTGACCATGCACTGATATCGTGAGTGAGCATGCACTGATCATGTGCCGGGAGCCGGGGAGGCCTTCCACTCTGGACAAAGGTCATGACGAAGGAGGCTCGGCATACGCAAATGCGGGATCGAGCCTCAGGAGTCCACCCGGATATTCTCGAGCATCTCCCCCCCAAAAAAACCAGAGTCTGCCTACTGTATTGCTTTGTGCTCTCACCTCTGATTTCACTGGGGGCTGTCCCCCACCACCATCTCGCTCTCTCTGTCAAAGAGTTAACTTACAGCTCCAATTCATAAAGTTCCTTGTCATTCCTCCCTTTAACTTCCAGCTGAGTCTCCATCTGGAGCGAGGAACCCACCACCCTTACTAATTATGCCTGGGCTGCTAAGACCCACTCGAGAAGGTGTCTAGGGTGAGGCACCTTCCGCCATTCGAGAGGGCGCCTGCGGCCTACGTAAGTGGTGCAAAATTCTTGTCTTGAAGTTTGATTGGTCTCCCGCGAAAACCAAGATCCTCAGTCTCTTTTCTCCTCCGAATTTTCCTACTGAGCTCTCCTCATACTATTATTCTTGACATCTCTGATTAGCATATAAATAGTCGCCTAGGCCATCTCTCCTTCGAATACCCTGGATCAGCTGGGGCTGGTGCCCGGCAGGTGGCGACCGAACAGGGACCTCAGGAGGCAATACTCAAAGCACTGAGCAGACAAGAACCACGCAATCAGCAGGCAATAAGCATGGAGCTCAGCAGTGACGAATCATGCTGCTCAACTGGCAGTAATCAAGCAGGTGACCAGGCAGGAATCACGCAGCTCAGCTGGCAATTGTCATGCAGATGTGCCGGCAGGAATCACGCAGCTCAGCAGGCCCTGATCACGTGACTCGGCAGGCACTGATCTCGTGGCTGATAAAGTACAGATCACGGGACTGAGCATGCACTGATCACGTGGCTATCATGCACTGATCACGTGACTGCACATGCACTGATGACGTGGCTGCTCAGGCACTGATCACATGGCTCATCACGCACTGATCACGTGTTTATCAGGCAATGATCAGTGACTGACAGGTGCTGATCATGGGACTGTGCACGCACTGATCACGTGGCTATCATGCACTGATCACGTGACTGCGCATGCACTGATGACGTGGCTGTTCGGGCACTGATCACCTGTTTATCAGGCAGTGATCAGTGACTGACAGGCGCTGATCATGGGACTGTGCACCCACTGATCAGGTGGCTGATGAGGAACTGACTACCTGACTGCCCATGCAGTGATCACGTGCCTGGTCGTTCACTGATCACGTGTTTCTCATCCGGTGATCCCGTGACTGAGAGGCGCTGATTACGTGACTGTGCCGTCAGTGATCACGTGGCTGATCATGCACTGATATCGTGACTGAGCATGCACTGATCATGTGCCGGGAGCTGGGGAGACCTTCCAATCTGGACAAAGGTCATGAGGAAGGAGGCTCAGCATAGGCAAATGCGGAATCGAGCCTCAGGTGTCCACCCTGATATTCTCGAGCATCTCCCCCCCAAAAAAACCAGAGTCTCCCTACTGTATTGCTTTGTGCACTCACCTCTGATTTCACTTGGGGCTGTCCCCCACCACCATCTCGCTCTCTCTGTCAAAGAGTTAACTTACAGCTCCAATTCATAAAGTTCCTTGTCACTCTTCCCTTTAACTTCCAGCTGAGTGTCCATCTGGAGCGTGGAACCCACCGCCCTTACTAATTATGCCTGGGCTGCTAAGACCAACTCGAAAAGGTGTCTAGGGTGAGGCACCTTCCGCCATTCAAGAGGGCACCTGCGGCCTATGTAAGTGATGCAAAATTCTTGCCTTGAAGTTTGATTGCTCTCCCACGAAAACCAAGCTACTCAGTCTCTTTTCTCCTCCGAATTTTCCTACTCAGCTCTCCTCATACTATTATTCTTGACATCTCTGATTAGCATATAAATAGTCGCCTAGGCCATCTCCCCTTCGAATACCCTGGATCAGCTGGGGCTGGTGCCCGGCAGGTGGCGACCGAACAGGGACCTCAGGAGGAAATACTCAAAGAGCTGAGCAGACACGAACCACGCAATCAGCAGGCAATAAGCATGGAGGTCAGCAGTGACGAATCATGCTGCTCAACTGGCAATAATCAAGCAGGTGATCAGACAGGAATCACGCAGCTCAGCTGGCAATTGTCATGCAGATGAGCCGGCAGGAATCACGCAGCTCAGCAGGCCCTGATCCCTTGACTCTGCAGGCACTGATCTCGGGGCTGATCAACTACAGATCACGTGACTGGGCATGCACTGATCACGTGGCTATCATGCAATGATCAGGTGACTGCGAATGCACTGATGACGTGGCTGTTCAGGCACTGATCACATGGCTCATCATGCACTGATCACGTGTTTATCAGGCAATTATCAGTTACTGAGAGGCGCTGATCATGGGAATGTGCATGCACTGATCCCGTGGCTATCATGCACTGATCACGTGACTGCGCATGCACTGTGACGTGACTGCTCAGGCACTGATCACATGGCTCATCATGCACTGATCACGTGTTTATCAGGCAATTATCAGTGACTGACAGGCGCTGATCATGGGACTGTGCACGCAATGATCACATGGCTATCATGCACTGATCACGTGACTGCGCATGCACTGATGACGTGGCTGTTCGGGCACTGATCACCTGTTTATCAGGCAATGATCAATGACTGACAGGCGCTGATCATGGGACTGTGCACGCACTGATCACGTGGCTATCATGCACTGATCACGTGACTGCGCATGCACTGATGACGTGGCTGTTCGGGCACTGATCACGTGTTTATCAGGCAGTGATCAGTGACTGACAGGCGCTGATCAGGGGACTGTGCACGCACTGATCAGGTGGCTGATCAGGAACTGACCACCTGACTGGGCATGCAGTGATCACGTGGCTGGTCGTTCACTGATCACGTGTTTATCATATGGTGATCACGTGACTGAGAGGCACTGATCACGTGACTGTGCCGTCAGTGATCACGTGGCTGATCATGCACTGATATCGTGATTGAGCATGCACTGATCATGTGCCGGGAGCCGGGGAGGCCTTCCAATCTGGACAAAGGTCATGAGGAAGGAGGCCCGGCATACGCGAATGCGGGATCGAGCATCAGGAGTCCACCTGGTTATTCTGGAGCATCTCCCCCCCAAAAAAACCAGAGTCTGCCTACTGTATTACTTTGTGCTCTCACCTCTGATTTCACTGGGGGCTGTCCCCCACCACCATCTCGCTCTCTCTGTCAAAGAGTTAACTTACAGCTCCAATTCATAAAGTTCCTTGTCATTCTTCCCTTTAACTTCCAGCTGAGTCTCCATCTGGAGCGCGGAACCCACCACCCTTATTAGTTATGCCTGGGCTGCTAACACCCACTCGAGAAGGTGTCTAGGGTGAGGCACGTTCCACCATTCGAGAGGGCGCCTGCGGCCTACGTAAGTGGTGCAAACTTCTTGTCTTGAAGTTTGATTGGTCTCCCGCGTAAACCAAGCTACTCAGTCTCTTTTCTCCACCGAATTTTCCTACTGAGCTCTCCTCATATTATTATTCTTGACATCTCTGATTAGCATATAAATAGTCGCCTAGGCCATCTCTCCTTCGAATACCCTGGATCAGCTGGGGATGGTGCCCGGCAGGTGGCGCCCAAACAGGGACCTCAGGAGGCAATACTCAAAGAGCTGTGCAGACACGAACCACGCAATCAGCAGGCAATAAGCATGGAGCTCAGCAGTGACGAATCATGCTGCTCAACTGGCAATAATCAAGCAGGTGACCAGGCAGGAATCACGCAGCTCAGCTGGCAATTGTCATGCAGATGAGCCGGCAGGAATCACGCAGCTCAGCAGGCCCTGATCACGTGACTCTGCAGGCACTGATCTCGTGGCTTATAAAGTACAGATCACGTGACTGAGCATGCACTGATAAGGTGGCTAACATGCACTGATCACGTGACTGCGCATGCACTGATGACGTGGCTGCTCAGGCACTGATCACATGACTCCTCATGCACTGATCACGTGTTTGTCAGGCAATGATCAGTGACTGACAGGCGCTGATCATGGGACTGTGCACGCACTGATCACGTGGCTATCATGCACTGATCACGTGACTGCGCATGCACTGATGACGTGGCTGTTCGGGCACTGATCACATGAATCCTCATGCACTGATCACGTGTTTATCAGGCAGTGATCAGTGACTGACAGGTGCTGATCATGGGACTGTGCACGCACTGATCAGGTGGCTGATGAGGAACTGACTACCTGACTGCCCATGCAGTGATCACGTGGCTGGTCGTTCACTGATCACGTGTTTCTCATACAGTGATCACGTGACTGAGAGGCGCTGATTACGTGACTGTGCCGTCAGTGATCACGTGGCTGATCATGCACTGATATCGTGACTGAGCATGCACTGATCATGTGCCGGGAGCCGGGGAGGCCTCCAATCTGGACAAAGGTCATGAGGAAGAAGGCTCGGCATACGCAAATGCGGAATCGAGCCTCAGGCGTCCACCCGGATATTCTCGAGCATCTCCCCCCGAAAAAAAACCAGAGTCTCCCTACTGTATTGCTTTGTTCACTCACCTCTGATTTCACTTGGGGCTGTCCCCCACCACCATCTCGCTCTCTCTCTCAAAGAGTTAACTTACAGCTCCAATTCATAAAGTTCCTTGTCATTCTTCGCTTTAACTTCCAGCTGAGTCTCCATCTGGAGCGCAGAACCCACCACCCTTATTAGTTATGCCTGGGCTGCTAACACCCACTCGAGAAGGTGTCTAGGGTGAGGCACGTTCCGCCATTCGAGAGGGCGCCTGCGGCCTACGTAAGTGGTGCAAACTTCTTGTCTTGAAGTTTGATTGGTCTCCCGCGTAAACCAAGCTACTCAGTCTCTTTTCTCCACCGAATTTTCCTACTGAGCTCTCCTCATATTATTATTCTTGACATCTCTGATTAGCATATAAATAGTCGCCTAGGCCATCTCTCCTTCGAATACCCTGGATCAGCTGGGGATGGTGCCCGGCAGGTGGCGCCCGAACAGGGACCTCAGGAGGCAATACTCAAAGAGCTGTGCAGACACGAACCACGCAATCAGCAGGCAATAAGCATGGAGGTCAGCAGTGACGAATCATGCTGCTCAACTGGCAATAATCAAGCAGGTGACCAGGCAGGAATCACGCAGCTCAGCTGGCAATTGTCATGCAGATGAGCCGGCAGGAATCACGCAGCTCAGCAGGCCCTGATCACGTGACTCTGCAGGCACTGATCTCGTGGCTTATAAAGTACAGATCACGTGACTGAGCATGCACTGATAACGTGGCTATCATGCACTGATCACGTGACTGCGCATGCACTGATGACGTGGCTGCTCAGGCACTGATCACATGACTCCTCATGCACTGATCACGTGTTTATCAGGCAATGATCAGTGACTGACAGGCGCTGATCATGGGACTGTGCACGCACTGATCACGTGGCTGATCAGGAACTGACCACCTGACTGGGCATGCAGTGATCACGTGGCTGGTCGTTCACTGATCACGTGTTTATCATAGGGTGATCACCTGACTGAGAGGCGCTGATCAAGTGACTGTGCCATCAGTGATCACGTGGCTGATCATGCACTGATATCGTGACTGAGCATGCACTGATCATGTGCCGGGAAACGGGGAGGCATTCCACTCTGGACAAAGGTCATGAGGAAGGAGGCTCGTCAAACCCAAATGCGGGATCGAGCCTCAGGAGTCCACCCGGATATTCTCGAGCATCTCCCCCCCAAAAAAACCAGAGTCTGCCTACTGTATTGCTTTGTGCTCTCACCTCTGATTTCACTGGGGGCTGTCCCCCACCACCATCTCGCTCTCTCTGTCAAAGAGTTAACTTACAGCTCCAATTCATAAAGTTCCTTGTCATTCCTCCCTTTAACTTCCAGCTGAGTCTCCATCTGGAGCGAGGAACCCACCACCCTTACTAATTATGTCTGGGCTGCTAAGACCCACTCGAGAAGGTGTCTAGGGTGAGGCACCTTCCGCCATTCGAGAGGGCGCCTGCGGCCTACGTAAGTGGTGCAAAATTCTTGTCTTGAAGTTTGATTGGTCTCCCGCGAAAACCAAGATCCTCAGTCTCTTTTCTCCTCCGAATTTTCCTACTCAGCTCTCCTCATACTATTATTCTTGACATCTCTGATTAGCATATAAATAGTCGCCTTGGCCATCTCTCCTTCGAATACCCTGGATCAGCTGGGGCTGGTGCCCGGCAGGTGGCGACCGAACAGGGACCTCAGGAGGCAATACTCAAAGAACTGAGCAGACACGAACCACCCAATCAGCAGGCAATAAGCATGGAGCTCAGCAGTGACGAATCATGCTGCTCAACTGGCAGTAATCAAGCAGGTGACCAGGCAGGAATCAGGCAGCTCAGCTGGCAATTGTCAAGCAGATGAGCTGACAGGAATCACGCAGCTCAGCAGGCCCTGATCACGTGACTCTGCAGGCACTGATCACGTGGCTGATCAAGTACAGATCACGTGACTGAGCATGCACTGATCACGTGACTGCGCATGCACTGGTGACGTGGCTGCTCAGGCACTGATCACATGGCTCATCATGCACTGATCACGTGTTTATCAGGCAGTGATCAGTGACTGACAGGCGCTGATCATGGGACTGTGCAAGCACTGATCACGTGACTGATCAGGAACTGGCCACCTGACTTCGCATGCAGTGATCACGTGGCTGGTCGTTCACTGATCACGTGTTTATCATCCGGTGATCCCGTGACTGAGAGCCGCTGATCATGTGACTGTGCCGTCAGTGATCACGTGGCTGATCATGCACTGATATCGTGACTGAGCATGCACTGATCATGTGCCGGAAGCCGGGGAGGCCTTCCACTCTGGACAAAGGTCATGACGAAGGAGGCTAGGCATACGCAAATGCGGGATCGAGCCTCAGGAGTTCACCCGGATATTCTCGAGCATCTCCCCCCAAAAAAACCAGAGTCTGCCTACTGTATTGCTTTGTGCTCTCACCTCTGATTTCACTGGGGGCTGTCCCCCACAACCATCTCGCTCTCTCTGTCAAAGAGTTAACTTACAGCTCCAATTCATAAAGTTCCTTGTCATTCTTCCCTTTAACTTCCAGCTGAGTCTCCATCTGGAGCGCGGAACCCACCACGCTTACTAATTATGCCTGGACTGCTAAGACCCACTCGAGAAGGTGTCTAGGGTGAGGCACCTTCCGCCCTTCGAGAGGAGGCCTGCGGCCTACGTAAGTGGTGCAAAATTCTTGTCTTGAAGTTTGATTGGTCTCCCATGAACAGCAAGATCCTCAGTCTCTTTTTTCCTCCGAATTTTCCTACTGAGCTCTCCTCATACTATTATTCTTGACAGCTCTGATTAGCATATAAATAGTCGCCTAGGCCATCTCTCCTTCGAATACCCTGGATCAGCTGGGGCTGGCGCGGGGCAGGTGGCGACGGAACAGGGACCTCAGGAGGCAATACTCAAAGAGCTGAGCAGACATGAACCACGAAATCAGCAGGCAATAAGCATGGAGGTCAGCAGTGACGAATCATGCTGCTCAACTGGCAATAATCAAGCAGGTGATCAGGCAGGAATCACGCAGCTCAGCTGGCAATTGTCATGCAGATGAGCCGGCAGGAATCACGCAGCTCAGCAGGCCCTGATCCCTTGACTCTGCAGGCACTGATCTCGGGGCTGATCAACTACAGATCACGTGACTGGGCATGCACTGATCACGTGGCTATCATGCAATGATCAGGTGACTGCGAATGCACTGATGACGTGGCTGTTCAGGCACTGATCACATGGCTCATCATGCACTGATCACGTGTTTATCAGGCAATTATCAGTTACTGAGAGGCGCTGATCATGGGAATGTGCATGCACTGATCCCGTGGCTATCATGCACTGATCACGTGACTGCGCATGCACTGTGACGTGACTGCTCAGGCACTGATCACATGGCTCATCATGCACTGATCACGTGTTTATCAGGCAATTATCAGTGACTGACAGGCGCTGATCATGGGACTGTGCACGCAATGATCACATGGCTATCATGCACTGATCACGTGACTGCGCATGCACTGATGACGTGGCTGTTCGGGCACTGATCACCTGTTTATCAGGCAATGATCAATGACTGACAGGCGCTGATCATGGGACTGTGCACGCACTGATCACGTGGCTATCATGCACTGATCACGTGACTGCGCATGCACTGATGACGTGGCTGTTCGGGCACTGATCACGTGTTTATCAGGCAGTGATCAGTGACTGACAGGCGCTGATCAGGGGACTGTGCACGCACTGATCAGGTGGCTGATCAGGAACTGACCACCTGACTGGGCATGCAGTGATCACGTGGCTGGTCGTTCACTGATCACGTGTTTATCATATGGTGATCACGTGACTGAGAGGCACTGATCACGTGACTGTGCCGTCAGTGATCACGTGGCTGATCATGCACTGATATCGTGATTGAGCATGCACTGATCATGTGCCGGGAGCCGGGGAGGCCTTCCAATCTGGACAAAGGTCATGAGGAAGGAGGCCCGGCATACGCGAATGCGGGATCGAGCATCAGGAGTCCACCTGGTTATTCTGGAGCATCTCCCCCCCAAAAAAACCAGAGTCTGCCTACTGTATTACTTTGTGCTCTCACCTCTGATTTCACTGGGGGCTGTCCCCCACCACCATCTCGCTCTCTCTGTCAAAGAGTTAACTTACAGCTCCAATTCATAAAGTTCCTTGTCATTCTTCCCTTTAACTTCCAGCTGAGTCTCCATCTGGAGCGCGGAACCCACCACCCTTATTAGTTATGCCTGGGCTGCTAACACCCACTCGAGAAGGTGTCTAGGGTGAGGCACGTTCCACCATTCGAGAGGGCGCCTGCGGCCTACGTAAGTGGTGCAAACTTCTTGTCTTGAAGTTTGATTGGTCTCCCGCGTAAACCAAGCTACTCAGTCTCTTTTCTCCACCGAATTTTCCTACTGAGCTCTCCTCATATTATTATTCTTGACATCTCTGATTAGCATATAAATAGTCGCCTAGGCCATCTCTCCTTCGAATACCCTGGATCAGCTGGGGATGGTGCCCGGCAGGTGGCGCCCAAACAGGGACCTCAGGAGGCAATACTCAAAGAGCTGTGCAGACACGAACCACGCAATCAGCAGGCAATAAGCATGGAGCTCAGCAGTGACGAATCATGCTGCTCAACTGGCAATAATCAAGCAGGTGACCAGGCAGGAATCACGCAGCTCAGCTGGCAATTGTCATGCAGATGAGCCGGCAGGAATCACGCAGCTCAGCAGGCCCTGATCACGTGACTCTGCAGGCACTGATCTCGTGGCTTATAAAGTACAGATCACGTGACTGAGCATGCACTGATAAGGTGGCTAACATGCACTGATCACGTGACTGCGCATGCACTGATGACGTGGCTGCTCAGGCACTGATCACATGACTCCTCATGCACTGATCACGTGTTTGTCAGGCAATGATCAGTGACTGACAGGCGCTGATCATGGGACTGTGCACGCACTGATCACGTGGCTATCATGCACTGATCACGTGACTGCGCATGCACTGATGACGTGGCTGTTCGGGCACTGATCACATGAATCCTCATGCACTGATCACGTGTTTATCAGGCAGTGATCAGTGACTGACAGGTGCTGATCATGGGACTGTGCACGCACTGATCAGGTGGCTGATGAGGAACTGACTACCTGACTGCCCATGCAGTGATCACGTGGCTGGTCGTTCACTGATCACGTGTTTCTCATACAGTGATCACGTGACTGAGAGGCGCTGATTACGTGACTGTGCCGTCAGTGATCACGTGGCTGATCATGCACTGATATCGTGACTGAGCATGCACTGATCATGTGCCGGGAGCCGGGGAGGCCTCCAATCTGGACAAAGGTCATGAGGAAGAAGGCTCGGCATACGCAAATGCGGAATCGAGCCTCAGGCGTCCACCCGGATATTCTCGAGCATCTCCCCCCGAAAAAAAACCAGAGTCTCCCTACTGTATTGCTTTGTTCACTCACCTCTGATTTCACTTGGGGCTGTCCCCCACCACCATCTCGCTCTCTCTCTCAAAGAGTTAACTTACAGCTCCAATTCATAAAGTTCCTTGTCATTCTTCCCTTTAACTTCCAGCTGAGTCTCCATCTGGAGCGCAGAACCCACCACCCTTATTAGTTATGCCTGGGCTGCTAACACCCACTCGAGAAGGTGTCTAGGGTGAGGCACGTTCCGCCATTCGAGAGGGCGCCTGCGGCCTACGTAAGTGGTGCAAACTTCTTGTCTTGAAGTTTGATTGGTCTCCCGCGTAAACCAAGCTACTCAGTCTCTTTTCTCCACCGAATTTTCCTACTGAGCTCTCCTCATATTATTATTCTTGACATCTCTGATTAGCATATAAATAGTCGCCTAGGCCATCTCTCCTTCGAATACCCTGGATCAGCTGGGGATGGTGCCCGGCAGGTGGCGCCCGAACAGGGACCTCAGGAGGCAATACTCAAAGAGCTGTGCAGACACGAACCACGCAATCAGCAGGCAATAAGCATGGAGGTCAGCAGTGACGAATCATGCTGCTCAACTGGCAATAATCAAGCAGGTGACCAGGCAGGAATCACGCAGCTCAGCTGGCAATTGTCATGCAGATGAGCCGGCAGGAATCACGCAGCTCAGCAGGCCCTGATCACGTGACTCTGCAGGCACTGATCTCGTGGCTTATAAAGTACAGATCACGTGACTGAGCATGCACTGATAACGTGGCTATCATGCACTGATCACGTGACTGCGCATGCACTGATGACGTGGCTGCTCAGGCACTGATCACATGACTCCTCATGCACTGATCACGTGTTTATCAGGCAATGATCAGTGACTGACAGGCGCTGATCATGGGACTGTGCACGCACTGATCACGTGGCTGATCAGGAACTGACCACCTGACTGGGCATGCAGTGATCACGTGGCTGGTCGTTCACTGATCACGTGTTTATCATAGGGTGATCACCTGACTGAGAGGCGCTGATCAAGTGACTGTGCCATCAGTGATCACGTGGCTGATCATGCACTGATATCGTGACTGAGCATGCACTGATCATGTGCCGGGAAACGGGGAGGCATTCCACTCTGGACAAAGGTCATGAGGAAGGAGGCTCGTCAAACCCAAATGCGGGATCGAGCCTCAGGAGTCCACCCGGATATTCTCGAGCATCTCCCCCCCAAAAAAACCAGAGTCTGCCTACTGTATTGCTTTGTGCTCTCACCTCTGATTTCACTGGGGGCTGTCCCCCACCACCATCTCGCTCTCTCTGTCAAAGAGTTAACTTACAGCTCCAATTCATAAAGTTCCTTGTCATTCCTCCCTTTAACTTCCAGCTGAGTCTCCATCTGGAGCGAGGAACCCACCACCCTTACTAATTATGTCTGGGCTGCTAAGACCCACTCGAGAAGGTGTCTAGGGTGAGGCACCTTCCGCCATTCGAGAGGGCGCCTGCGGCCTACGTAAGTGGTGCAAAATTCTTGTCTTGAAGTTTGATTGGTCTCCCGCGAAAACCAAGATCCTCAGTCTCTTTTCTCCTCCGAATTTTCCTACTCAGCTCTCCTCATACTATTATTCTTGACATCTCTGATTAGCATATAAATAGTCGCCTTGGCCATCTCTCCTTCGAATACCCTGGATCAGCTGGGGCTGGTGCCCGGCAGGTGGCGACCGAACAGGGACCTCAGGAGGCAATACTCAAAGAACTGAGCAGACACGAACCACCCAATCAGCAGGCAATAAGCATGGAGCTCAGCAGTGACGAATCATGCTGCTCAACTGGCAGTAATCAAGCAGGTGACCAGGCAGGAATCAGGCAGCTCAGCTGGCAATTGTCAAGCAGATGAGCTGACAGGAATCACGCAGCTCAGCAGGCCCTGATCACGTGACTCTGCAGGCACTGATCACGTGGCTGATCAAGTACAGATCACGTGACTGAGCATGCACTGATCACGTGACTGCGCATGCACTGGTGACGTGGCTGCTCAGGCACTGATCACATGGCTCATCATGCACTGATCACGTGTTTATCAGGCAGTGATCAGTGACTGACAGGCGCTGATCATGGGACTGTGCAAGCACTGATCACGTGACTGATCAGGAACTGGCCACCTGACTTCGCATGCAGTGATCACGTGGCTGGTCGTTCACTGATCACGTGTTTATCATCCGGTGATCCCGTGACTGAGAGCCGCTGATCATGTGACTGTGCCGTCAGTGATCACGTGGCTGATCATGCACTGATATCGTGACTGAGCATGCACTGATCATGTGCCGGAAGCCGGGGAGGCCTTCCACTCTGGACAAAGGTCATGACGAAGGAGGCTAGGCATACGCAAATGCGGGATCGAGCCTCAGGAGTTCACCCGGATATTCTCGAGCATCTCCCCCCCAAAAAAACCAGAGTCTGCCTACTGTATTGCTTTGTGCTCTCACCTCTGATTTCACTGGGGGCTGTCCCCCACAACCATCTCGCTCTCTCTGTCAAAGAGTTAACTTACAGCTCCAATTCATAAAGTTCCTTGTCATTCTTCCCTTTAACTTCCAGCTGAGTCTCCATCTGGAGCGCGGAACCCACCACGCTTACTAATTATGCCTGGACTGCTAAGACCCACTCGAGAAGGTGTCTAGGGTGAGGCACCTTCCGCCCTTCGAGAGGAGGCCTGCGGCCTACGTAAGTGGTGCAAAATTCTTGTCTTGAAGTTTGATTGGTCTCCCATGAACAGCAAGATCCTCAGTCTCTTTTTTCCTCCGAATTTTCCTACTGAGCTCTCCTCATACTATTATTCTTGACAGCTCTGATTAGCATATAAATAGTCGCCTAGGCCATCTCTCCTTCGAATACCCTGGATCAGCTGGGGCTGGCGCGGGGCAGGTGGCGACGGAACAGGGACCTCAGGAGGCAATACTCAAAGAGCTGAGCAGACATGAACCACGAAATCAGCAGGCAATAAGCATGGAGCTCAGCAGTGACGAATCATACTGCTCAACTGGCAATAAACAAGCAGGTGACCAGGCAGGAATCACGCAGCTCAGCTGGCAATTGTCAAGCAGATGAGCCGACAGGAATCACGCAGCTCAGCTGTCAATTGTCATGCAGATGTGCCGGCAGGTATCACGCAGCTCAGCAGGCCCTGATCACGTGACTCTGCAGGCACGGAACTCGTGGCTGATAAAGTACAGATCACGGGACTGAGCATGCACTGATCACGTGGCTATCATGCACTGATCACGTGACTGCGCATGCACTGATGACGTGGCTGCTCAGGCACTGATCACATGGCTCATCATGCACTGATCACGTGTTTATCAGGCAATGATCAGTGACTGACAGGCGCTGATCATGGGAGTGTGCACGCACTGATCATGTGGCTATCATGCACTGATCACGTGACTGCCCATGCACTGATGACGTGGCTGTTCGGGCACTGATCACGTGTTTATCAGACACGGAGAAGTGACTGACAGGCGCTGATCATGGGACTGTGCACGCACTGATCAGGTGGCTGATGAGGAACTGACCACCTGACCCCGCATGCAGTGATCACGTGGCTGGTCGTTCACTGATCACGTGTTTATCATAGGGTGATCACCTGACTGAGAGGCGCTGATTACGTGACTGTGCCGTCAGTGATCACGTGGCTGATCATGCACTGATATCGTGACTGAGCATGCACTGATCATGTGCCGGGAACCGGGGAGGCATTCCACTCTGGACAAAGGTCATGAGGAAGGAGGCTCGTCATACCCAAATGCGGGATCGAGCCTCAGGAGTCCACCCGGATATTCTCGAGCATCTCCCCCCCAAAAAAACCAGAGTCTGCCTACTGTATTGCTTTGTGCTCTCACCTCTGATTTCACTGGGGGCTGTCCCCCACCACCATCTCGCTCTCTCTGTCAAAGAGTTAACTTACAGCTCCAATTCATAAAGTTCCTTGTCATTCTTCCCTTTAACTTCCAGCTGAGTCTCCATCTGGAGCGAGGAACCCACCACCCTTACTAATTATGCCTGGGCTGCTAAGACCCACTCGAGAAGGTGTCTAGGGTGAGGCACCTTCCGCCATTCGAGAGGGCGCCTGCGGCCTACGTAAGTGGTGCAAAATTCTTGTCTTGAAGTTTGATTGGTCTCCCGCGAAAACCAAGATCCTCAGTCTCTTTTCTCCTCCGAATTTTCCTACTGAGCTCTCCTCATACTATTATTCTTGACATCTCTGATTAGCATATAAATAGTCGCCTAGGCCATCTCTCCTTCGAATCCCCTGGATCAGCTGGGGCTGGTGCCCGGCAGGTGGCGACCGAACAGGGACCTCAGGAGGCAATACTCAAAGCACTGAGCAGACAAGAACCACGCAATCAGCAGGCAATAAGCATGGAGCTCAGCAGTGACGAATCATGCTGCTCAACTGGCAGTAATCAAGCAGGTGACCAGGCAGGAATCACGCAGCTCAGATGGCAATTGTCATGCAGATGAGCCGGCAGGAATCACGCAGCTCAGCAGGCCCTGATCACGTGACTCGGCAGGCACTGATCTCGTGGCTGATAAAGTACAGATCACGGGACTGAGCATGCACTGATCACGTGGCTATCATGCACTGATCACGTGACTGCACATGCACTGATGACGTGGCTGCTCAGGCACTTATCACATGGCTCATCACGCACTGATCACGTGTTTATCAGGCAATGATCAGTGACTGACAGGCGCTGATCATGGGACTGTGCACGCACTGATCACGTGGCTATCATGCACTGATCACGTGACTGCGCATGCACTGATGACGTGGCTGTTCGGGCACTGATCACCTGTTTATCAGGCAGTGATCAGTGACTGACAGGCGCTGATCATGGGACTGTGCACGCACTGATCAGGTGGCTGATGAGGAACTGACTACCTGACTGCCCATGCAGTGATCACGTGCCTGGTCGTTCACTGATCACGTGTTTCTCATACGGTGATCACGTGACTGAGAGGCGCTGATTACGTGACTGTGCCGTCAGTGATCACGTGGCTGATCATGCACTGATATCGTGACTGAGCATGCACTGATCATGTGCCGGGAGCCGGGGAGACCTTCCAATCTGGACAAAGGTCATGACGAAGGAGGCTCAGCATAGGCAAATGCGGGATCGAGCCTCAGGAGTCCACCCGGATATTCTCGAGCATCTCCCCCCCAAAAAAACCAGAGTCTGCCTACTGTATTGCTTTGTGCTCTCACCTCTGATTTCACTGGGGGCTGTCCCCCACCACCATCTCGCTCTCTCTGTCAAAGAGTTAACTTACAGCTCCAATTCATAAAGTTCCTTGTCATTCCTCCCTTTAACTTCCAGCTGAGTCTCCATCTGGAGCGAGGAACCCACCACCCTTACTAATTATGCCTGGGCTGCTAAGACCCACTCGAGAAGGTGTCTAGGGTGAGGCACCTTCCGCCATTCGAGAGGGCGCCTGCGGCCTACGTAAGTGGTGCAAAATTCTTGTCTTGAAGTTTGATTGGTCTCCCGCGAAAACCAAGATCCTCAGTCTCTTTTCTCCTCGGAATTTTCCTACTGAGCTCTCCTCATACTATTATTCTTGACATCTCTGATTAGCATATAAATAGTCGCCTAGGCCATCTCTCCTTCGAATACCCTGGATCAGCTGGGGCTGGTGCCCGGCAGGTGGCGACCGAACAGGGACCTCAGGAGGCAATACTCAAAGCACTGAGCAGACAAGAACCACGCAATCAGCAGGCAATAAGCATGGAGCTCAGCAGTGACGAATCATGCTGCTCAACTGGCAGTAATCAAGCAGGTGACCAGGCAGGAATCAGGCAGCTCAGCTGGCAATTGTCAAGCAGATGAGCTGACAGGAATCACGCAGCTCAGCAGGCCCTGATCACGTGACTCTGCAGGCACTGATCACGTGGCTGATCAAGTACAGATCACGTGACTGAGCATGCACTGGTGACGTGGCTGCTCAGGCACTGATCACATGGCTCATCATGCACTGATCACGTGTTTATCAGGCAGTGATCAGTGACTGACAGGCGCTGATCATGGGACTGTGCAAGCACTGATCACGTGACTGATCAGGAACTGGCCACCTGACTTCGCATGCAGTGATCACGTGGCTGGTCGTTCACTGATCACGTGTTTATCATCCGGTGATCCCGTGACTGAGAGCCGCTGATCATGTGACTGTGCCGTCAGTGATCACGTGGCTGATCATGCACTGATATCGTGACTGAGCATGCACTGATCATGTGCCGGAAGCCGGGGAGGCCTTCCACTCTGGACAAAGGTCATGAGGAAGGAGGCTCGGCATACGCAAATGCGGGATCGAGCCTCAGGAGTCCACCCGGATATTCTCGAGCATCTCCCCCCCAAAAAAACCAGAGTCTGCCTACTGTATTGCTTTGTGCTCTCACCTCTGATTTCACTGGGGGCTGTCCCCCACCACCATCTCGCTCTCTCTGTCAAAGAGTTAACTTACAGCTCCAATTCATAAAGTTCCTTGTCATTCTTCCCTTTAACTTCCAGCTGAGTCTCCATCTGGAGCGCGGAACCCACCACGCTTACTAATTATGCCTGGACTGCTAAGACCCACTCGAGAAGGTGTCTAGGGTGAGGCACCTTCCGCCCTTCGAGAGGAGGCCTTCGGCCTACGTAAGTGGTGCAAAATTCTTGTCTTGAAGTTTGATTGGTCTCCCATGAACAGCAAGATCCTCAGTCTCTTTTTTCCTCCGAATTTTCCTACTGAGCTCTCCTCATACTATTATTCTTGACAGCTCTGATTAGCATATAAATAGTCGCCTAGGCCATCTCTCCTTCGAATACCCTGGATCAGCTGGGGCTGGCGCGGGGCAGGTGGCGACGGAACAGGGACCTCAGGAGGCAATACTCAAAGAGCTGAGCAGACATGAACCACGCAATCAGCAGGCAATAAGCATGGAGCTCAGCAGTGACGAATCATACTGCTCAACTGGCAATAATCAAGCAGGTGACCAGGCAGGAATCACGCAGCTCAGCTGGCAATTGTCAAGCAGATGAGCCGACAGGAATCACGCAGCTCAGCTGTCAATTGTCATGCAGATGTGCCGGCAGGAATCACGCAGCTCAGCAGGCCCTGATCACGTGACTCGGCAGGCACTGATCTCGTGGCTGATAAAGTACAGATCACGGGACTGAGCATGCACTGATCACGTGGCTATAATGCACTGATCACGTGACTGCACATGCACTGATGACGTGGCTGCTCAGGCACTGATCACATGGCTCATCACGCACTGATCACGTGTTTATCAGGCAATGATCAGTGACTGACAGGCGCTGATCATGGGACTGTGCACGCACTGATCACGTGGCTATCATGCACTGATCACGTGACTGCGCATGCACTGATGACGTGGCTGTTCGGGCACTTATCACGTGTTTATCAGGCAATGATCAGTGACTGACAGGTGCTGATCATGGGACTGTGCACGCACTGATCACGTGGCTATCATGCACTGATCACGTGACTGCGCATGCACTGATGACGTGGCTGTTCGGGCACTGATCACCTGTTTATCAGGCAGTGATCAGTGACTGACAGGCGCTGATCATGGGACTGTGCACGCACTGATCAGGTGGCTGATGAGGAACTGACTACCTGAC
Organism: Bos taurus; assembly: GCF_002263795.3. Classification (NCBI taxonomy): domain Eukaryota; kingdom Metazoa; phylum Chordata; class Mammalia; order Artiodactyla; family Bovidae; genus Bos; species Bos taurus. The sequence continues at coordinate 67,082 of NW_020190695.1, forward strand.
TCCCCATGCAGTGATCACGTGCCTGGTCGTTCACTGATCACGTGTTTCTCATACGGTGATCACGTGACTGAGAGGCGCTGATTACGTGACTGTGCCGTCAGTGATCACGTGGCTGATCATGCACTGATATCGTGAGTGAGCATGCACTGATCATGTGCCGGGAGCCGGGGAGGCCTTCCACTCTGGACAAACGTCATGAGGAAGGAGGCTCGGCATACGCAAATGCTGGATCGAGCCTCAGGGGTCCACCCGGATATTCTCGAGCATCTCCCCCCAAAAAAAACCAGAGTCTCCCTACTGTATTGCTTTGTGCACTCACCTCTGATTTCACTTGGGGCTGTCCCCCACCACCATCTCGCTCTCTCTCTCAAAGAGTTAACTTACAGCTCCAATTCATAAAGTTCCTTGTCACTCTTCCCTTTAACTTCCAGCTGAGTGTCCATCTGGAGCGTGGAACCCACCGCCCTTACTAATTATGCCTGGGCTGCTAAGACCCACTCGAAAAGGTGTCTAGGGTGAGGCACCTTCCGCCATTCAAGAGGGCACCTGCGGCCTATGTAAGTGATGCAAAATTCTTGCCTTGAAGTTTGATTGCTCTCCCACGAAAACCAAGCTACTCAGTCTCTTTTCTCCTCCGAATTTTCCTACTCAGCTCTCCTCATACTATTATTCTTGACATCTCTGATTAGCATATAAATAGTCGCCTAGGCCATCTCTCCTTCGAATACCCTGGATCAGCTGGGGCTGGTGCCCGGCAGGTGGCGACCGAACAGGGACCTCAGGAGGAAATACTCAAAGAGCTGAGCAGACACGAACCACGCAATCAGCAGGCAATAAGCATGGAGGTCAGCAGTGACGAATCATGCTGCTCAACTGGCAATAATCAAGCAGGTGACCAGGCAGGAATCACGCAGCTCAGCTGGCAATTGTCATGCAGATGAGCCGGCAGGAATCACGCAGCTCAGCAGGCCCTGATCCCTTGACTCTGCAGGCACTGATCTCGGGGCTGATCAACTACAGATCACGTGACTGGGCATGCACTGATCACGTGGCTATCATGCACTGATCAGGTGACTGCGAATGCACTGATGACGTGGCTGTTCAGGCACTGATCACATGGCTCATCATGCACTGATCACGTGTTTATCAGGCAATTATCAGTTACTGAGAGGCGCTGATCATGGGAATGTGCATGCACTGATCCCGTGGCTATCATGCACTGATCACGTGACTGCGCATGCACTGTGACGTGACTGCTCAGGCACTGATCACATGGCTCATCATGCACTGATCACGTGTTTATCAGGCAATTATCAGTGACTGACAGGCGCTGATCATGGGACTGTGCACGCAATGATCACATGGCTATCATGCACTGATCACGTGACTGCGCATGCACTGATGACGTGGCTGTTCGGGCACTGATCACCTGTTTATCAGGCAATGATCAATGACTGACAGGCGCTGATCATGGGACTGTGCACGCACTGATCACGTGGCTATCATGCACTGATCACGTGACTGCGCATGCACTGATGACGTGGCTGTTCGGGCACTGATCACGTGTTTATCAGGCAGTGATCAGTGACTGACAGGCGCTGATCAGGGGACTGTGCACGCACTGATCAGGTGGCTGATCAGGAACTGACCACCTGACTGGGCATGCAGTGATCACGTGGCTGGTCGTTCACTGATCACGTGTTTCTCATATGGTGATCACGTGACTGAGAGGCACTGATCACGTGACTGTGCCGTCAGTGATCACGTGGCTGATCATGCACTGATATCGTGATTGAGCATGCACTGATCATGTGCCGGGAGCCGGGGAGGCCTTCCAATCTGGACAAAGGTCATGAGGAAGGAGGCTCGGCATACGCGAATATGGGATCGAGCATCAGGAGTCCACCTGGTTATTCTGGAGCATCTCCCCCCCAAAAAAACCAGAGTCTGCCTACTGTATTACTTTGTGCTCTCACCTCTGATTTCACTGGGGGCTGTCCCCCACCACCATCTCGCTCTCTCTGTCAAAGAGTTAACTTACAGCTCCAATTCATAAAGTTCCTTGTCATTCTTCCCTTTAACTTCCAGCTGAGTCTCCATCTGGAGCGCGGAACCCACCACCCTTATTAGTTATGCCTGGGCTGCTAACACCCACTCGAGAAGGTGTCTAGGGTGAGGCACGTTCCGCCATTCGAGAGGGCGCCTGCGGCCTACGTAAGTGGTGCAAACTTCTTGTCTTGAAGTTTGATTGGTCTCCCGCGTAAACCAAGCTACTCAGTCTCTTTTCTCCACCGAATTTTCCTACTGAGCTCTCCTCATATTATTATTCTTGACATCTCTGATTAGCATATAAATAGTCGCCTAGGCCATCTCTCCTTCGAATACCCTGGATCAGCTGGGGATGGTGCCCGGCAGGTGGCGCCCGAACAGGGACCTCAGGAGGCAATACTCAAAGAGCTGTGCAGACACGAACCACGCAATCAGCAGGCAATAAGCATGGAGCTCAGCACTGACGAATCATGCTGCTCAACTGGCAATAATCAAGCAGGTGACCAGGCAGGAATCACGCAGCTCAGCTGGCAATTGTCATGCAGATGAGCCGGCAGGAATCACGCAGCTCAGCAGGCCCTGATCACGTGACTCTGCACGCACTGATCTCGTGGCTTATAAAGTACAGATCACGTGACTGAGCATGCACTGATAACGTGGCTAACATGCACTGATCACGTGACTGCGCATGCACTGATGACGTGGCTGCTCAGGCACTGATCACATGACTCCTCATGCACTGATCACGTGTTTGTCAGGCAATGATCAGTGACTGACAGGCGCTGATCATGGGACTGTGCACGCACTGATCACGTGGCTATCATGCACTGATCACGTGACTGCGCATGCACTGATGACGTGGCTGTTCGGGCACTGATCACGTGTTTATCAGGCAGTGATCAGTGACTGACAGGTGCTGATCATGGGACTGTGCACGCACTGATCAGGTGGCTGATGAGGAACTGACTACCTGACTGCCCATGCAGTGATCACGTGCCTGGTCGTTCACTGATCACGTGTTTCTCATACAGTGATCACGTGACTGAGAGGCGCTGATTACGTGACTGTGCCGTCAGTGATCACGTGGCTGATCATGCACTGATATCGTGACTGAGCATGCACTGATCATGTGCCGGGAGCCGGGGAGGCCTCCAATCTGGACAAAGGTCATGAGGAAGAAGGCTCGGCATACGCAAATGCGGAATCGAGCCTCAGGCGTCCACCCGGATATTCTCGAGCATCTCCCCCCGAAAAAAAACCAGAGTCTCCCTACTGTATTGCTTTGTTCACTCACCTCTGATTTCACTTGGGGCTGTCCCCCACCACCATCTCGCTCTCTCTCTCAAAGAGTTAACTTACAGCTCCAATTCATAAAGTTCCTTGTCATTCTTCCCTTTAACTTCCAGCTGAGTCTCCATCTGGAGCGCAGAACCCACCACCCTTATTAGTTATGCCTGGGCTGCTAACACCCACTCGAGAAGGTGTCTAGGGTGAGGCACGTTCCGCCATTCGAGAGGGCGCCTGCGGCCTACGTAAGTGGTGCAAACTTCTTGTCTTGAAGTTTGATTGGTCTCCCGCGTAAACCAAGCTACTCAGTCTCTTTTCTCCACCGAATTTTCCTACTGAGCTCTCCTCATATTATTATTCTTGACATCTCTGATTAGCATATAAATAGTCGCCTAGGCCATCTCTCCTTCGAATACCCTGGATCAGCTGGGGATGGTGCCCGGCAGGTGGCGCCCGAACAGGGACCTCAGGAGGCAATACTCAAAGAGCTGTGCAGACACGAACCACGCAATCAGCAGGCAATAAGCATGGAGGTCAGCAGTGACGAATCATGCTGCTCAACTGGCAATAATCAAGCAGGTGACCAGGCAGGAATCACGCAGCTCAGCTGGCAATTGTCATGCAGATGAGCCGGCAGGAATCACGCAGCTCAGCAGGCCCTGATCACGTGACTCTGCAGGCACTGATCTCGTGGCTTATAAAGTACAGATCACGTGACTGAGCATGCACTGATAACGTGGCTATCATGCACTGATCACGTGACTGCGCATGCACTGATGACGTGGCTGCTCAGGCACTGATCACATGACTCCTCATGCACTGATCACGTGTTTATCAGGCAATGATCAGTGACTGACAGGCGCTGATCATGGGACTGTGCACGCACTGATCACGTGGCTGATCAGGAACTGACCACCTGACTGGGCATGCAGTGATCACGTGGCTGGTCGTTCACTGATCACGTGTTTATCATAGGGTGATCACCTGACTGAGAGGCGCTGATCAAGTGACTGTGCCATCAGTGATCACGTGGCTGATCATGCACTGATATCGTGACTGAGCATGCACTGATCATGTGCCGGGAAACGGGGAGGCATTCCACTCTGGACAAAGGTCATGAGGAAGGAGGCTCGTCAAACCCAAATGCGGGATCGAGCCTCAGGAGTCCACCCGGATATTCTCGAGCATCTCCCCCCCAAAAAAACCAGAGTCTGCCTACTGTATTGCTTTGTGCTCTCACCTCTGATTTCACTGGGGGCTGTCCCCCACAACCATCTCGCTCTCTCTGTCAAAGAGTTAACTTACAGCTCCAATTCATAAAGTTCCTTGTCATTCCTCCCTTTAACTTCCAGCTGAGTCTCCATCTGGAGCGCGGAACCCACCACCCTTACTAATTATGCCTGGGCTGCTAAGACCCACTCGAGAAGGTGTCTAGGGTGAGGCACCTTCCGCCATTCGAGAGGGCGCCTGCGGCCTACGTAAGTGGTGCAAAATTCTTGTCTTGAAGTTTGATTGGTCTCCCGCGAAAACCAAGATCCTCAGTCTCTTTTCTCCTCCGAATTTTCCTACTGAGCTCTCCTCATACTATTATTCTTGACATCTCTGATTAGCATATAAATAGTCGCCTAGGCCATCTCTCCTTCGAATACCCTGGATCAGTTGGGGCTGGTCCCCGGCAGGTGGCGACCGAACAGGGACCTCAGGAGGCAATACTCCAAGAACTGAGCAGACACGAACCACGCAATCAGCAGGCAATAAGCATGGAGCTCAGCAGTGACGAATCATGCTGCTCAACTGGCAGTAATCAAGCAGGTGACCAGGCAGGAATCAGGCAGCTCAGCTGGCAATTGTCAAGCAGATGAGCTGACAGGAATCACGCAGCTCAGCAGGCCCTGATCACGTGACTCTGCAGGCACTGATCACGTGGCTGATCAAGTACAGATCACGTGACTGAGCATGCACTGATCACGTGACTGCGCATGCACTGGTGACGTGGCTGCTCAGGCACTGATCACATGGCTCATCATGCACTGATCACGTGTTTATCAGGCAGTGATCAGTGACTGACAGGCGCTGATCATGGGACTGTGCAAGCACTGATCACGTGACTGATCAGGAACTGGCCACCTGACTTCGCATGCAGTGATCACGTGGCTGGTCGTTCACTGATCACGTGTTTATCATCCGGTGATCCCGTGACTGAGAGCCGCTGATCATGTGACTGTGCCGTCAGTGATCACGTGGCTGATCATGCACTGATATCGTGACTGAGCATGCACTGATCATGTGCCGGAAGCCGGGGAGGCCTTCCACTCTGGACAAAGGTCATGAGGAAGGAGGCTCGGCATACGCAAATGCGGGATCGAGCCTCAGGAGTCCACCCGGATATTCTCGAGCATCTCCCCCCCAAAAAAACCAGAGTCTGCCTACTGTATTGCTTTGTGCTCTCACCTCTGATTTCACTGGGGGCTGTCCCCCACCACCATCTCGCTCTCTCTGTCAAAGAGTTAACTTACAGCTCCAATTCATAAAGTTCCTTGTCATTCTTCCCTTTAACTTCCAGCTGAGTCTCCATCTGGAGCGCGGAACCCACCACGCTTACTAATTATGCCTGGACTGCTAAGACCCACTCGAGAAGGTGTCTAGGGTGAGGCACCTTCCGCCCTTCGAGAGGAGGCCTGCGGCCTACGTAAGTGGTGCAAAATTCTTGTCTTGAAGTTTGATTGGTCTCCCATGAACAGCAAGATCCTCAGTCTCTTTTTTCCTCCGAATTTTCCTACTGAGCTCTCCTCATACTATTATTCTTGACAGCTCTGATTAGCATATAAATAGTCGCCTAGGCCATCTCTCCTTCGAATACCCTGGATCAGCTGGGGCTGGCGCGGGGCAGGTGGCGACGGAACAGGGACCTCAGGAGGCAATACTCAAAGAGCTGAGCAGACATGAACCACGCAATCAGCAGGCAATAAGCATGGAGCTCAGCAGTGACGAATCATACTGCTCAACTGGCAATAAACAAGCAGGTGACCAGGCAGGAATCACGCAGCTCAGCTGGCAATTGTCAAGCAGATGAGCTGACAGGAATCACGCAGCTCAGCTGTCAATTGTCATGCAGATGTGCCGGCAGGTATCACGCAGCTCAGCAGGCCCTGATCACGTGACTCTGCAGGCACGGAACTCGTGGCTGATAAAGTACAGATCACGGGACTGAGCATGCACTGATCACGTGGCTATCATGCACTGATCACGTGACTGCGCATGCACTGATGACGTGGCTGCTCAGGCACTGATCACATGGCTCATCATGCACTGATCACGTGTTTATCAGGCAATGATCAGTGACTGACAGGGGCTGATCATGGGACTGTGCACGCACTGATCACGTGGCTATCATGCACTGATCACGTGACTGTGCATGCACTGATGACGTGGCTGCTCAGGCACTGATCACATGGCTCATCATGTACTGATCACGTGTTTATCAGGCAATGATCAGTGACTGACAGGCGCTGATCATGGGACTGTGCACGCACTGATCACGTGGCTATCATGCACTGATCACGTGACTGAGCATGCACTGATGACGTGGCTGTTCGGGCACTGATCACGTGTTTATCAGGCAGTGATCAGTGACTGACAGGCGCTGATCAGGGGACTGTGCACGCACTGATCATGTGGCTGATGAGGAACTGACTACCTGACTGCCCATGCAGTGATCACGTGGCTGGTCGTTCACTGATCACATGTTTCTCATACGGTGATCACGTGACTGAGAGGCGCTGATTACGTGACTGTGCCGTCAGTGATCACGTGGCTGATCATGCACTGATATCGTGACTGAGCATGCACTGATCATGTGCCGGGAGCCGGGGAGGCCTTCCAATCTGGACAAAGGTCATGAGGAAGGAGGCTCGGCATACGCAAATGCGGAATCGAGCCTCAGGAGTCCACCCGGTTATTCTCGAGCATCTCCCCCACAAAAAAACCAGAGTCTCCCTACTGTATTGCTTTGTGCACTCACCTCTGATTTCACTTGGGGCTGTCCCCCACCACCATCTCGCTCTCTCTGTCAAAGAGTTAACTTACAGCTCCAATTCATCAAGTTCCTTGTCACTCTTCCCTTTAACTTCCAGCTGAGTCTCCATCTGGAGCGCGGAACCCACCACCCTTACTAATTATGCCTGGGCTGCTAAGACCCACTCGAAAAGGTGTCTAGGGTGAGGCACCTTCCGCCATTCGAGAGGGCGCCTGCGGCCTACGTAAGTGATGCAAAATTCTTGCCTTGAAGTTTGATTGCTCTCCCACGTAAACCAAGCTACTCAGTCTCTTTTCTCCTCCGAATTTTCCTACTCAGCTCTCCTCATACTATTATTCTTGACATCTCTGATTAGCATATAAATAGTCGCCTAGGCCATCTCTCCTTCAAATACCCTGGATCAGCTGGGGCTGGTCCCCAGCAGGTGGCGCCCGAACAGGGCCCTCAGGAGGAAATACTCAAAGAGCTGAGCAGACACGAACCACGCAATCAGCAGGCAATAAGCATGGAGGTCAGCAGTGACGAATCATGCTGCTCAACTGGCAATAATCAAGCAGGTGACCAGGCAGGAATCACGCAGCTCAGCTGGCACTTGTCCAGCATATGAGCCGACAGGAATCACGCAGCTCAGCTGGCAATTGTCATGCAGATGAGCCGGCAGGAATCACGCAGCTCAGCAGGCCCTGATCACGTGACTCTGCAGGCACTGATCTCGTGGCTGATCAAGTACAGATCAGGTGATTGAGCATGCACTGATCACGTGGCTATCATGCACTGATCACGTGACTGCGCATGCACTGTGACGTGGTTGCTCAGGCACTGATCACATGGCTCATCATGCACTGATCACGTGTTTATCAGGCAATGATCAGTGACTGACAGGCGCTGATCATGGGACTGTGCACCCAATGATCACGTGGCTATCATGCACTGATCACGTGACTGCCCATGCACTGATGACGTGGCTGTTCGGGCACTGATCACGTGTTTATCAGGCAGTGATCAGTGACTGACAGGCGCTGATCATGGGACTGTGCACGCACTGATCACGTGGCTATCATGCACTGATCAGGTGACTTCCCATGGACTGATGACGTGGCTGATCAGGCACTGATCACGTGTTTATCAGACAGTGATCAGTGACTGACAGGCGCTGATCATGGGACTGTGCACGCACTGATCAGGTGGCTGATGAGGAACTGACTACCTGACTGCCCATGCAGTGATCACGTGGCTGGTCGTTCACTGATCACGTGTTTCTCATACGGTGATCACGTGACTGAGAGGCGCTGATTACGTGACTGTGCCGTCAGTGATCACGTGGCTGATCATGCACTGATATCGTGACTGAGCATGCACTGATCATGTGCCGGGAGCCGGGGAGGCCTTCCAATCTGGACAAAGGTCATGAGGAAGGAGGCTCGGCATACGCAAATGCGGAATCGAGCCTCAGGAGTCCACCCGGATATTCTCGAGCATCTACCCCCCAAAAAAACCAGAGTCTCCCTACTGTATTGCTTTGTGCACTCACCTCTGATTTCACTGGGGGCTGTCCCCCACCACCATCTCGCTCTCTCTGTCAAAGAGTTAACTTAGAGCTCCAATTCATAAGGTTCCTTGTCACTCTTCCCTTTAACTTCCAGCTGAGTCTCCATCTGGAGCGCGGAACCCACCACCCTTACTAATTATGCCTGGGCTGCTAAGACCCACTCGAAAAGGTGTCTAGGGTGAGGCACCTTCCGCCATTCGAGAGGGCACCTGCGGCCTACGTAAGTGATGCAAAATTCTTGCCTTGATGTTTGATTGCTCTCCCACGTAAACCAAGCTACTCAGTCTCTTTTCTCCTCCGAATTTTCCTACTCAGCTCTCCTCATACTATTATTCTTGACATCTCTGATTAGCATATAAATAGTCGCCTAGGCCATCTCTCCTTCAAATACCCTGGATCAGCTGGGGCTGGTCCCCGGCAGGTGGCGACCGAACAGGGACCTCAGGAGGAAATACTCAAAGAGCTGAGCAGACACGAACCACGCAATCAGCAGGCAATAAGCATGGAGGTCAGCAGTGACGAATCATGCTGCTCAACTGGCAATAATCAAGCAGGTGACCAGGCAGGAATCACGCAGCTCAGCTGGCAATTGTCATGCAGATGAGCCGGCAGGAATCACGCAGCTCAGCAGGCCCTGATCACGTGACTCTGCAGGCACTGATCTCGTGGCTGATCAAGTACAGATCACGTGATTCAGCATGCACTGATCACGTGGCTATCATGCACTGATCACGTGACTGCGCATGCACTGTGACGTGGCTGCTCAGGCACTGATCACATGGCTCGTCATGCACTGATCACGTGTTTATCAGGCAATGATCAGTGACTGACAGGCGCTGATCATGGGACTGTGCACGCAATGATCACGTGGCTATCATGCACTGATCACGTGACTGCGCATGCACTGATGACGCTGCTGTTCGGACACTGATCACGTGTTTATCAGGCAGTGATCAGTGACTGACAGGCGCTGATCATGGGACTGTGCACGCACTGATCACGTGGCTATCATGCACGGATCAGGTGACTTCGCATAGACTGATGACGTGGCTGATCAGGCACTGATCACGTGTTTATCAGACAGTGATCAGTGACTGACAGGCGCTGATCATGGGACTGTGCATGCACTGATCAGGTGGCTGATCAGGAACTGACCACCTGACTGAGCATGCAGTGATCATGTGGCTGGTCATTCACTGATCACGTGTTTATCATACGGTGATCACGTGACTGAGAGGCGCTTTTCACGTGACTGTGCCGACAGTGATCACGTGGCTGATCATGCACTGATATCGTGACTGAGCATGCACTGATCATGTGCCGGGAGCCGGGGAGGCCTTCCACTCTGGACAAAGGTCATGAGGAAGGAGGCTCGGCATACGCAAATGCGGGATCGAGCCTCAGGAGTCCACCCGGTTATTCTCGAGCATCTGCCCCCCAAAAAAACCAGATTCTCCCTACTGTATTGCTTTGTGCTCTCACCTCTGATTTCACTGGGGGCTGTCCCCCACCACCATCTCGCTCTCTCTGTCAAAGAGTTAACTTAGAGCTCCAATTCATAAAGTTCCTTGTCATTCTTCCCTTTAACTTCCAGCTGAGTCTCCATCTGGAGCGCGGAACCCACCACCCTTACTAGTTATGCCTGGGCTGCTAAGACCCACTCGAGAAGGTGTCTAAGTTGAGGCACCTTCCGCCATTCGAGAGAGCGCCTGCGGCCTACCTAAGTGGTGCAAACTTCTTGTCTTGAAGTTTGATTGGTCTCCCGTGTAAACCAAGCTACTCAGTCTCTTTTCTCCACCGAATTTTCTTACTGAGCTCACCTCATATTATTATTCTTGACATCTCTGATTGGCATATAAATAGTCGCCTAGGCCATCTCTCCTTCGAATACCCTGGATCAGCTGGGGATGGTGCCCGGCAGGTGGCGCCCGAACAGGGACCTCAGGAGGCAATACTCAAAGAGCTGTGCAGACACGAACCACGCAATCAGCAGGCAATAAGCATGGAGGGCAGCAGTGACGAATCATGCTGCTCAACTGGCAATAATCAAGCAGGTGACCAGGCAGGAATCACGCAGCTCAGCTGGCAATTGTCATGCAGATGAGCCGGCAGGAATCACGCAGCTCAGCAGGCCCTGATCACGTGACTCTGCAGGCACTGATCTCGTGGCTGATCAAGTACAGATCACGTGATTGAGCATGCACTGATCACGTGGCTATCATGCACTGATCACGTGACTGCGCATGCACTGATGACGTGGCTGTTCGGGCACTGATTACGTGTTTATCAGGCAGTGATCAGTGACTGACAGGCGCTGATCATGGGACTGTGCACGCACTGATCACGTGGCTATCAGGCACTGATCAGGTGACTTCGCATGGACTGATGACGTGGCTGATCAGGCACTGATCACGTGTTTATCAGACAGTGATCAGTGACTGACAGGCGCTGATCATGGGACTGTGCATGCACTGATCAGGTGGCTGATCAGGAACTGACCACCTGACTGAGCATGCAGTGATCATGTGGCTGGTCATTCACTGATCACGTGTTTATCATACGGTGATCACGTGACTGAGAGGCGCTTATCACGTGACTGTGCCGACAGTGATCACGTGGCTGATCATGCACTGATATCGTGACTGAGCATGCACTGATTATGTGCCGGGAGCCGGGGAGGCCTTCCACTCTGGACAAAGGTCATGAGGAAGGAGGCTCGGCATACGCAAATGCTGGATCGAGCCTCAGGGGTCCACCCGGATATTCTCGAGCATCTCCCCCCAAAAAAAACCAGAGTCTCCCTACTGTATTGCTTTGTGCACTCACCTCTGATTTCACTTGGGGCTGTCCCCCACCACCATCTCGCTCTCTCTCTCAAAGAGTTAACTTACAGCTCCAATTCATAAAGTTCCTTGTCACTCTTCCCTTTAACTTCCAGCTGAGTGTCCATCTGGAGCGTGGAACCCACCGCCCTTACTAATTATGCCTGGGCTGCTAAGACCCACTCGAAAAGGTGTCTAGGGTGAGGCACCTTCCGCCATTCAAGAGGACACCTGCGGCCTATGTAAGTGATGCAAAATTCTTGCCTTGAAGTTTGATTGCTCTCCCACGAAAACCAAGCTACTCAGTCTCTTTTCTCCTCCGAATTTTCCTACTCAGCTCTCCTCATACTATTATTCTTGACATCTCTGATTAGCATATAAATAGTCGCCTAGGCCATCTCTCCTTCGAATACCCTGGATCAGCTGGGGCTGGTGCCCGGCAGGTGGCGACCGAACAGGGACCTCAGGAGGAAATACTCAAAGAGCTGAGCAGACACGAACCACGCAATCAGCAGGCAATAAGCATGGAGGTCAGCAGTGACGAATCATGCTGCTCAACTGGCAATAATCAAGCAGGTGACCAGGCAGGAATCACGCAGCTCAGCTGGCAATTGTCATGCAGATGAGCCGGCAGGAATCACGCAGCTCAGCAGGCCCTGATCCCTTGACTCTGCAGGCACTGATCTCGGGGCTGATCAACTACAGATCACGTGACTGGGCATGCACTGATCACGTGGCTATCATGCACTGATCAGGTGACTGCGAATGCACTGATGACGTGGCTGTTCAGGCACTGATCACATGGCTCATCATGCACTGATCACGTGTTTATCAGGCAATTATCAGTTACTGAGAGGCGCTGATCATGGGAATGTGCATGCACTGATCCCGTGGCTATCATGCACTGATCACGTGACTGCGCATGCACTGTGACGTGACTGCTCAGGCACTGATCACATGGCTCATCATGCACTGATCACGTGTTTATCAGGCAATTATCAGTGACTGACAGGCGCTGATCATGGGACTGTGCACGCAATGATCACATGGCTATCATGCACTGATCACGTGACTGCGCATGCACTGATGACGTGGCTGTTCGGGCACTGATCACCTGTTTATCAGGCAATGATCAATGACTGACAGGCGCTGATCATGGGACTGTGCACGCACTGATCACGTGGCTATCATGCACTGATCACGTGACTGCGCATGCACTGATGACGTGGCTGTTCGGGCACTGATCACGTGTTTATCAGGCAGTGATCAGTGACTGACAGGCGCTGATCAGGGGACTGTGCACGCACTGATCAGGTGGCTGATCAGGAACTGACCACCTGACTGGGCATGCAGTGATCACGTGGCTGGTCGTTCACTGATCACGTGTTTCTCATATGGTGATCACGTGACTGAGAGGCACTGATCACGTGACTGTGCCGTCAGTGATCACGTGGCTGATCATGCACTGATATCGTGATTGAGCATGCACTGATCATGTGCCGGGAGCCGGGGAGGCCTTCCAATCTGGACAAAGGTCATGAGGAAGGAGGCTCGGCATACGCGAATATGGGATCGAGCATCAGGAGTCCACCTGGTTATTCTGGAGCATCTCCCCCCCAAAAAAACCAGAGTCTGCCTACTGTATTACTTTGTGCTCTCACCTCTGATTTCACTGGGGGCTGTCCCCCACCACCATCTCGCTCTCTCTGTCAAAGAGTTAACTTACAGCTCCAATTCATAAAGTTCCTTGTCATTCTTCCCTTTAACTTCCAGCTGAGTCTCCATCTGGAGCGCGGAACCCACCACCCTTATTAGTTATGCCTGGGCTGCTAACACCCACTCGAGAAGGTGTCTAGGGTGAGGCACGTTCCGCCATTCGAGAGGGCGCCTGCGGCCTACGTAAGTGGTGCAAACTTCTTGTCTTGAAGTTTGATTGGTCTCCCGCGTAAACCAAGCTACTCAGTCTCTTTTCTCCACCGAATTTTCCTACTGAGCTCTCCTCATATTATTATTCTTGACATCTCTGATTAGCATATAAATAGTCGCCTAGGCCATCTCTCCTTCGAATACCCTGGATCAGCTGGGGATGGTGCCCGGCAGGTGGCGCCCGAACAGGGACCTCAGGAGGCAATACTCAAAGAGCTGTGCAGACACGAACCACGCAATCAGCAGGCAATAAGCATGGAGCTCAGCACTGACGAATCATGCTGCTCAACTGGCAATAATCAAGCAGGTGACCAGGCAGGAATCACGCAGCTCAGCTGGCAATTGTCATGCAGATGAGCCGGCAGGAATCACGCAGCTCAGCAGGCCCTGATCACGTGACTCTGCACGCACTGATCTCGTGGCTTATAAAGTACAGATCACGTGACTGAGCATGCACTGATAACGTGGCTAACATGCACTGATCACGTGACTGCGCATGCACTGATGACGTGGCTGCTCAGGCACTGATCACATGACTCCTCATGCACTGATCACGTGTTTGTCAGGCAATGATCAGTGACTGACAGGCGCTGATCATGGGACTGTGCACGCACTGATCACGTGGCTATCATGCACTGATCACGTGACTGCGCATGCACTGATGACGTGGCTGTTCGGGCACTGATCACGTGTTTATCAGGCAGTGATCAGTGACTGACAGGTGCTGATCATGGGACTGTGCACGCACTGATCAGGTGGCTGATGAGGAACTGACTACCTGACTGCCCATGCAGTGATCACGTGGCTGGTCGTTCACTGATCACGTGTTTCTCATACAGTGATCACGTGACTGAGAGGCGCTGATTACGTGACTGTGCCGTCAGTGATCACGTGGCTGATCATGCACTGATATCGTGACTGAGCATGCACTGATCATGTGCCGGGAGCCGGGGAGGCCTCCAATCTGGACAAAGGTCATGAGGAAGAAGGCTCGGCATACGCAAATGCGGAATCGAGCCTCAGGCGTCCACCCGGATATTCTCGAGCATCTCCCCCCGAAAAAAAACCAGAGTCTCCCTACTGTATTGCTTTGTTCACTCACCTCTGATTTCACTTGGGGCTGTCCCCCACCACCATCTCGCTCTCTCTCTCATAGAGTTAACTTACAGCTCCAATTCATAAAGTTCCTTGTCATTCTTCCCTTTAACTTCCAGCTGAGTCTCCATCTGGAGCGCAGAACCCACCACCCTTATTAGTTATGCCTGGGCTGCTAACACCCACTCGAGAAGGTGTCTAGGGTGAGGCACGTTCCGCCATTCGAGAGGGCGCCTGCGGCCTACGTAAGTGGTGCAAACTTCTTGTCTTGAAGTTTGATTGGTCTCCCGCGTAAACCAAGCTACTCAGTCTCTTTTCTCCACCGAATTTTCCTACTGAGCTCTCCTCATATTATTATTCTTGACATCTCTGATTAGCATATAAATAGTCGCCTAGGCCATCTCTCCTTCGAATACCCTGGATCAGCTGGGGATGGTGCCCGGCAGGTGGCGCCCGAACAGGGACCTCAGGAGGCAATACTCAAAGAGCTGTGCAGACACGAACCACGCAATCAGCAGGCAATAAGCATGGAGCTCAGCACTGACGAATCATGCTGCTCAACTGGCAATAATCAAGCAGGTGACCAGGCAGGAATCACGCAGCTCAGCTGGCAATTGTCATGCAGATGAGCCGGCAGGAATCACGCAGCTCAGCAGGCCCTGATCACGTGACTCTGCAGGCACTGATCTCGTGGCTTATAAAGTACAGATCACGTGACTGAGCATGCACTGATAACGTGGCTATCATGCACTGATCACGTGACTGCGCATGCACTGATGACGTGGCTGCTCAGGCACTGATCACATGACTCCTCATGCACTGATCACGTGTTTATCAGGCAATGATCAGTGACTGACAGGCGCTGATCATGGGACTGTGCACGCACTGATCACGTGGCTGATCAGGAACTGACCACCTGACTTCGCATGCAGTGATCACGTGGCTGGTCGTTCACTGATCACGTGTTTATCATCCGGTGATCCCGTGACTGAGAGCCGCTGATCATGTGACTGTGCCGTCAGTGATCACGTGGCTGATCATGCACTGATATCGTGACTGAGCATGCACTGATCATGTGCCGGAAGCCGGGGAGGCCTTCCACTCTGGACAAAGGTCATGAGGAAGGAGGCTCGGCATACGCAAATGCGGGATCGAGCCTCAGGAGTCCACCCGGATATTCTCGAGCATCTCCCCCCCAAAAAAACCAGAGTCTGCCTACTGTATTGCTTTGTGCTCTCACCTCTGATTTCACTGGGGGCTGTCCCCCACCACCATCTCGCTCTCTCTGTCAAAGAGTTAACTTACAGCTCCAATTCATAAAGTTCCTTGTCATTCTTCCCTTTAACTTCCAGCTGAGTCTCCATCTGGAGCGCGGAACCCACCACGCTTACTAATTATGCCTGGACTGCTAAGACCCACTCGAGAAGGTGTCTAGGGTGAGGCACCTTCCGCCCTTCGAGAGGAGGCCTGCGGCCTACGTAAGTGGTGCAAAATTCTTGTCTTGAAGTTTGATTGGTCTCCCATGAACAGCAAGATCCTCAGTCTCTTTTTCCTCCGAATTTTCCTACTGAGCTCTCCTCATACTATTATTCTTGACAGCTCTGATTAGCATATAAATAGTCGCCTAGGCCATCTCTCCTTCGAATACCCTGGATCAGCTGGGGCTGGCGCGGGGCAGGTGGCGACGGAACAGGGACCTCAGGAGGCAATACTCAAAGAGCTGAGCAGACATGAACCACGCAATCAGCAGGCAATAAGCATGGAGCTCAGCAGTGACGAATCATACTGCTCAACTGGCAATAAACAAGCAGGTGACCAGGCAGGAATCACGCAGCTCAGCTGGCAATTGTCAAGCAGATGAGCTGACAGGAATCACGCAGCTCAGCTGTCAATTGTCATGCAGATGTGCCGGCAGGTATCACGCAGCTCAGCAGGCCCTGATCACGTGACTCTGCAGGCACGGAACTCGTGGCTGATAAAGTACAGATCACGGGACTGAGCATGCACTGATCACGTGGCTATCATGCACTGATCACGTGACTGCGCATGCACTGATGACGTGGCTGCTCAGGCACTGATCACATGGCTCATCATGCACTGATCACGTGTTTATCAGGCAATGATCAGTGACTGACAGGGGCTGATCATGGGACTGTGCACGCACTGATCACGTGGCTATCATGCACTGATCACGTGACTGTGCATGCACTGATGACGTGGCTGCTCAGGCACTGATCACATGGCTCATCATGTACTGATCACGTGTTTATCAGGCAATGATCAGTGACTGACAGGCGCTGATCATGGGACTGTGCACGCACTGATCACGTGGCTATCATGCACTGATCACGTGACTGAGCATGCACTGATGACGTGGCTGTTCGGGCACTGATCACGTGTTTATCAGGCAGTGATCAGTGACTGACAGGCGCTGATCAGGGGACTGTGCACGCACTGATCATGTGGCTGATGAGGAACTGACTACCTGACTGCCCATGCAGTGATCACGTGGCTGGTCGTTCACTGATCACATGTTTCTCATACGGTGATCACGTGACTGAGAGGCGCTGATTACGTGACTGTGCCGTCAGTGATCACGTGGCTGATCATGCACTGATATCGTGACTGAGCATGCACTGATCATGTGCCGGGAGCCGGGGAGGCCTTCCAATCTGGACAAAGGTCATGAGGAAGGAGGCTCGGCATACGCAAATGCGGAATCGAGCCTCAGGAGTCCACCCGGTTATTCTCGAGCATCTCCCCCACAAAAAAACCAGAGTCTCCCTACTGTATTGCTTTGTGCACTCACCTCTGATTTCACTTGGGGCTGTCCCCCACCACCATCTCGCTCTCTCTGTCAAAGAGTTAACTTACAGCTCCAATTCATCAAGTTCCTTGTCACTCTTCCCTTTAACTTCCAGCTGAGTCTCCATCTGGAGCGCGGAACCCACCACCCTTACTAATTATGCCTGGGCTGCTAAGACCCACTCGAAAAGGTGTCTAGGGTGAGGCACCTTCCGCCATTCGAGAGGGCGCCTGCGGCCTACGTAAGTGATGCAAAATTCTTGCCTTGAAGTTTGATTGCTCTCCCACGTAAACCAAGCTACTCAGTCTCTTTTCTCCTCCGAATTTTCCTACTCAGCTCTCCTCATACTATTATTCTTGACATCTCTGATTAGCATATAAATAGTCGCCTAGGCCATCTCTCCTTCAAATACCCTGGATCAGCTGGGGCTGGTCCCCAGCAGGTGGCGCCCGAACAGGGCCCTCAGGAGGAAATACTCAAAGAGCTGAGCAGACACGAACCACGCAATCAGCAGGCAATAAGCATGGAGGTCAGCAGTGACGAATCATGCTGCTCAACTGGCAATAATCAAGCAGGTGACCAGGCAGGAATCACGCAGCTCAGCTGGCACTTGTCCAGCATATGAGCCGACAGGAATCACGCAGCTCAGCTGGCAATTGTCATGCAGATGAGCCGGCAGGAATCACGCAGCTCAGCAGGCCCTGATCACGTGACTCTGCAGGCACTGATCTCGTGGCTGATCAAGTACAGATCAGGTGATTGAGCATGCACTGATCACGTGGCTATCATGCACTGATCACGTGACTTCGCATGCACTGTGACGTGGTTGCTCAGGCACTGATCACATGGCTCATCATGCACTGATCACGTGTTTATCAGGCAATGATCAGTGACTGACAGGCGCTGATCATGGGACTGTGCACCCAATGATCACGTGGCTATCATGCACTGATCACGTGACTGCGCATGCACTGATGACGTGGCTGTTCGGGCACTGATCACGTGTTTATCAGGCAGTGATCAGTGACTGACAGGCGCTGATCATGGGACTGTGCACGCACTGATCACGTGGCTATCATGCACTGATCAGGTGACTTCCCATGGACTGATGACGTGGCTGATCAGGCACTGATCACGTGTTTATCAGACAGTGATCAGTGACTGACAGGCGCTGATCATGGGACTGTGCACGCACTGATCAGGTGGCTGATGAGGAACTGACTACCTGACTGCCCATGCAGTGATCACGTGGCTGGTCGTTCACTGATCACGTGTTTCTCATACGGTGATCACGTGACTGAGAGGCGCTTTTCACGTGACTGTGCCGACAGTGATCACGTGGCTGATCATGCACTGATATCGTGACTGAGCATGCACTGATCATGTGCCGGGAGCCGGGGAGGCCTTCCACTCTGGACAAAGGTCATGAGGAAGGAGGCTCGGCATACGCAAATGCGGGATCGAGCCTCAGGAGTCCACCCGGTTATTCTCGAGCATCTGCCCCCCAAAAAAACCAGATTCTCCCTACTGTATTGCTTTGTGCTCTCACCTCTGATTTCACTGGGGGCTGTCCCCCACCACCATCTCGCTCTCTCTGTCAAAGAGTTAACTTAGAGCTCCAATTCATAAAGTTCCTTGTCATTCTTCCCTTTAACTTCCAGCTGAGTCTCCATCTGGAGCGCGGAACCCACCAACCTTACTAGTTATGCCTGGGCTGCTAAGACCCACTCGAGAAGGTGTCTAAGTTGAGGCACCTTCCGCCATTCGAGAGAGCGCCTGCGGCCTACCTAAGTGGTGCAAACTTCTTGTCTTGAAGTTTGATTGGTCTCCCGTGTAAACCAAGCTACTCAGTCTCTTTTCTCCACCGAATTTTCTTACTGAGCTCACCTCATATTATTATTCTTGACATCTCTGATTGGCATATAAATAGTCGCCTAGGCCATCTCTCCTTCGAATACCCTGGATCAGCTGGGGATGGTGCCCGGCAGGTGGCGCCCGAACAGGGACCTCAGGAGGCAATACTCAAAGAGCTGTGCAGACACGAACCACGCAATCAGCAGGCAATAAGCATGGAGGGCAGCAGTGACGAATCATGCTGCTCAACTGGCAATAATCAAGCAGGTGACCAGGCAGGAATCACGCAGCTCAGCTGGCAATTGTCATGCAGATGAGCCGGCAGGAATCACGCAGCTCAGCAGGCCCTGATCACGTGACTCTGCAGGCACTGATCTCGTGGCTGATCAAGTACAGATCACGTGATTGAGCATGCACTGATCACGTGGCTATCATGCACTGATCACGTGACTGCGCATGCACTGATGACGTGGCTGTTCGGGCACTGATTACGTGTTTATCAGGCAGTGATCAGTGACTGACAGGCGCTGATCATGGGACTGTGCACGCACTGATCACGTGGCTATCATGCACTGATCAGGTGACTTCGCATGGACTGATGACGTGGCTGATCAGGCACTGATCACGTGTTTATCAGACAGTGATCAGTGACTGACAGGCGCTGATCATGGGACTGTGCATGCACTGATCAGGTGGCTGATCAGGAACTGACCACCTGACTGAGCATGCAGTGATCATGTGGCTGGTCATTCACTGATCACGTGTTTATCATACGGTGATCACGTGACTGAGAGGCGCTTATCACGTGACTGTGCCGACAGTGATCACGTGGCTGATCATGCACTGATATCGTGACTGAGCATGCACTGATTATGTGCCGGGAGCCGGGGAGGCCTTCCACTCTGGACAAAGGTCATGAGGAAGGAGGCTCGGCATACGCAAATGCTGGATCGAGCCTCAGGGGTCCACCCGGATATTCTCGAGCATCTCCCCCAAAAAAAACCAGAGTCTCCCTACTGTATTGCTTTGTGCACTCACCTCTGATTTCACTTGGGGCTGTCCCCCACCACCATCTCGCTCTCTCTCTCAAAGAGTTAACTTACAGCTCCAATTCATAAAGTTCCTTGTCACTCTTCCCTTTAACTTCCAGCTGAGTGTCCATCTGGAGCGTGGAACCCACCGCCCTTACTAATTATGCCTGGGCTGCTAAGACCCACTCGAAAAGGTGTCTAGGGTGAGGCACCTTCCGCCATTCAAGAGGACACCTGCGGCCTA
This sequence comes from Bos taurus, assembly GCF_002263795.3. Classification (NCBI taxonomy): domain Eukaryota; kingdom Metazoa; phylum Chordata; class Mammalia; order Artiodactyla; family Bovidae; genus Bos; species Bos taurus. The sequence continues at coordinate 87,781 of NW_020190695.1, forward strand.
TGTAAGTGATGCAAAATTCTTGCCTTGAAGTTTGATTGCTCTCCCACGAAAACCAAGCTACTCAGTCTCTTTTCTCCTCCGAATTTTCCTACTCAGCTCTCCTCATACTATTATTCTTGACATCTCTGATTAGCATATAAATAGTCGCCTAGGCCATCTCTCCTTCGAATACCCTGGATCAGCTGGGGCTGGTGCCCGGCAGGTGGCGACCGAACAGGGACCTCAGGAGGAAATACTCAAAGAGCTGAGCAGACACGAACCACGCAATCAGCAGGCAATAAGCATGGAGGTCAGCAGTGACGAATCATGCTGCTCAACTGGCAATAATCAAGCAGGTGACCAGGCAGGAATCACGCAGCTCAGCTGGCAATTGTCATGCAGATGAGCCGGCAGGAATCACGCAGCTCAGCAGGCCCTGATCCCTTGACTCTGCAGGCACTGATCTCGGGGCTGATCAACTACAGATCACGTGACTGGGCATGCACTGATCACGTGGCTATCATGCACTGATCAGGTGACTGCGAATGCACTGATGACGTGGCTGTTCAGGCACTGATCACATGGCTCATCATGCACTGATCACGTGTTTATCAGGCAATTATCAGTTACTGAGAGGCGCTGATCATGGGAATGTGCATGCACTGATCCCGTGGCTATCATGCACTGATCACGTGACTGCGCATGCACTGTGACGTGACTGCTCAGGCACTGATCACATGGCTCATCATGCACTGATCACGTGTTTATCAGGCAATTATCAGTGACTGACAGGCGCTGATCATGGGACTGTGCACGCAATGATCACATGGCTATCATGCACTGATCACGTGACTGCGCATGCACTGATGACGTGGCTGTTCGGGCACTGATCACCTGTTTATCAGGCAATGATCAATGACTGACAGGCGCTGATCATGGGACTGTGCACGCACTGATCACGTGGCTATCATGCACTGATCACGTGACTGCGCATGCACTGATGACGTGGCTGTTCGGGCACTGATCACGTGTTTATCAGGCAGTGATCAGTGACTGACAGGCGCTGATCAGGGGACTGTGCACGCACTGATCAGGTGGCTGATCAGGAACTGACCACCTGACTGGGCATGCAGTGATCACGTGGCTGGTCGTTCACTGATCACGTGTTTATCATATGGTGATCACGTGACTGAGAGGCACTGATCACGTGACTGTGCCGTCAGTGATCACGTGGCTGATCATGCACTGATATCGTGATTGAGCATGCACTGATCATGTGCCGGGAGCCGGGGAGGCCTTCCAATCTGGACAAAGGTCATGAGGAAGGAGGCTCGGCATACTCGAATATGGGATCGAGCATCAGGAGTCCACCTGGTTATTCTGGAGCATCTCCCCCCCAAAAAAACCAGAGTCTGCCTACTGTATTACTTTGTGCTCTCACCTCTGATTTCACTGGGGGCTGTCCCCCACCACCATCTCGCTCTCTCTGTCAAAGAGTTAACTTACAGCTCCAATTCATAAAGTTCCTTGTCATTCTTCCCTTTAACTTCCAGCTGAGTCTCCATCTGGAGCGCGGAACCCACCACCCTTATTAGTTATGCCTGGGCTGCTAACACCCACTCGAGAAGGTGTCTAGGGTGAGGCACGTTCCGCCATTCGAGAGGGCGCCTGCGGCCTACGTAAGTGGTGCAAACTTCTTGTCTTGAAGTTTGATTGGTCTCCCGCGTAAACCAAGCTACTCAGTCTCTTTTCTCCACCGAATTTTCCTACTGAGCTCTCCTCATATTATTATTCTTGACATCTCTGATTAGCATATAAATAGTCGCCTAGGCCATCTCTCCTTCGAATACCCTGGATCAGCTGGGGATGGTGCCCGGCAGGTGGCGCCCGAACAGGGACCTCAGGAGGCAATACTCAAAGAGCTGTGCAGACACGAACCACGCAATCAGCAGGCAATAAGCATGGAGCTCAGCACTGACGAATCATGCTGCTCAACTGGCAATAATCAAGCAGGTGACCAGGCAGGAATCACGCAGCTCAGCTGGCAACTGTCATGCAGATGAGCCGGCAGGAATCACGCAGCTCAGCAGGCCCTGATCACGTGACTCTGCACGCACTGATCTCGTGGCTTATAAAGTACAGATCACGTGACTGAGCATGCACTGATAACGTGGCTAACATGCACTGATCACGTGACTGCGCATGCACTGATGACGTGGCTGCTCAGGCACTGATCACATGACTCCTCATGCACTGATCACGTGTTTGTCAGGCAATGATCAGTGACTGACAGGCGCTGATCATGGGACTGTGCACGCACTGATCACGTGGCTATCATGCACTGATCACGTGACTGCGCATGCACTGATGACGTGGCTGTTCGGGCACTGATCACGTGTTTATCAGGCAGTGATCAGTGACTGACAGGTGCTGATCATGGGACTGTGCACGCACTGATCAGGTGGCTGATGAGGAACTGACTACCTGACTGCCCATGCAGTGATCACGTGGCTGGTCGTTCACTGATCACGTGTTTCTCATACAGTGATCACGTGACTGAGAGGCGCTGATTACGTGACTGTGCCGTCAGTGATCACGTGGCTGATCATGCACTGATATCGTGACTGAGCATGCACTGATCATGTGCCGGGAGCCGGGGAGGCCTCCAATCTGGACAAAGGTCATGAGGAAGAAGGCTCGGCATACGCAAATGCGGAATCGAGCCTCAGGCGTCCACCCGGATATTCTCGAGCATCTCCCCCCGAAAAAAAACCAGAGTCTCCCTACTGTATTGCTTTGTTCACTCACCTCTGATTTCACTTGGGGCTGTCCCCCACCACCATCTCGCTCTCTCTCTCAAAGAGTTAACTTACAGCTCCAATTCATAAAGTTCCTTGTCATTCTTCCCTTTAACTTCCAGCTGAGTCTCCATCTGGAGCGCAGAACCCACCACCCTTATTAGTTATGCCTGGGCTGCTAACACCCACTCGAGAAGGTGTCTAGGGTGAGGCACGTTCCGCCATTCGAGAGGGCGCCTGCGGCCTACGTAAGTGGTGCAAACTTCTTGTCTTGAAGTTTGATTGGTCTCCCGCGTAAACCAAGCTACTCAGTCTCTTTTCTCCACCGAATTTTCCTACTGAGCTCTCCTCATATTATTATTCTTGACATCTCTGATTAGCATATAAATAGTCGCCTAGGCCATCTCTCCTTCGAATACCCTGGATCAGCTGGGGATGGTGCCCGGCAGGTGGCGCCCGAACAGGGACCTCAGGAGGCAATACTCAAAGAGCTGTGCAGACACGAACCACGCAATCAGCAGGCAATAAGCATGGAGGTCAGCAGTGACGAATCATGCTGCTCAACTGGCAATAATCAAGCAGGTGACCAGGCAGGAATCACGCAGCTCAGCTGGCAATTGTCATGCAGATGAGCCGGCAGGAATCACGCAGCTCAGCAGGCCCTGATCACGTGACTCTGCAGGCACTGATCTCGTGGCTTATAAAGTACAGATCACGTGACTGAGCATGCACTGATAACGTGGCTATCATGCACTGATCACGTGACTGCGCATGCACTGATGACGTGGCTGCTCAGGCACTGATCACATGACTCCTCATGCACTGATCACGTGTTTATCAGGCAATGATCAGTGACTGACAGGCGCTGATCATGGGACTGTGCACGCACTGATCACGTGGCTGATCAGGAACTGACCACCTGACTGGGCATGCAGTGATCACGTGGCTGGTCGTTCACTGATCACGTGTTTATCATAGGGTGATCACCTGACTGAGAGGCGCTGATCAAGTGACTGTGCCATCAGTGATCACGTGGCTGATCATGCACTGATATCGTGACTGAGCATGCACTGATCATGTGCCGGGAAACGGGGAGGCATTCCACTCTGGACAAAGGTTATGAGGAAGGAGGCTCGTCAAACCCAAATGCGGGATCGAGCCTCAGGAGTCCACCCGGATATTCTCGAGCATCTCCCCCCCAAAAAAACCAGAGTCTGCCTACTGTATTGCTTTGTGCTCTCACCTTTGATTTCACTGGGGGCTGTCCCCCACAACCATCTCGCTCTCTCTGTCAAAGAGTTAACTTACAGCTCCAATTCATAAAGTTCCTTGTCATTCCTCCCTTTAACTTCCAGCTGAGTCTCCATCTGGAGCGAGGAACCCACCACCCTTACTAATTATGCCTGGGCTGCTAAGACCCACTCGAGAAGGTGTCTAGGGTGAGGCACCTTCCGCCATTCGAGAGGGCGCCTGCGGCCTACGTAAGTGGTGCAAAATTCTTGTCTTGAAGTTTGATTGGTCTCCCGCGAAAACCAAGATCCTCAGTCTCTTTTCTCCTCCGAATTTTCCTACTGAGCTCTCCTCATACTATTATTCTTGACATCTCTGATTAGCATATAAATAGTCGCCTAGGCCATCTCTCCTTCGAATACCCTGGATCAGTTGGGGCTGGTCCCCGGCAGGTGGCGACCGAACAGGGACCTCAGGAGGCAATACTCCAAGAACTGAGCAGACACGAACCACGCAATCAGCAGGCAATAAGCATGGAGCTCAGCAGTGACGAATCATGCTGCTCAACTGGCAGTAATCAAGCAGGTGACCAGGCAGGAATCAGGCAGCTCAGCTGGCAATTGTCAAGCAGATGAGCCGGCAGGAATCACGCAGCTCAGCAGGCCCTGATCACGTGACTCTGCAGGCACTGATCACGTGGCTGATCAAGTACAGATCACGTGACTGAGCATGCACTGATCACGTGACTGCGCATGCACTGGTGACGTGGCTGCTCAGGCACTGATCACATGGCTCATCATGCACTGATCACGTGTTTATCAGGCAGTGATCAGTGACTGACAGGCGCTGATCATGGGACTGTGCAAGCACTGATCACGTGACTGATCAGGAACTGGCCACCTGACTTCGCATGCAGTGATCACGTGGCTGGTCGTTCACTGATCACGTGTTTATCATCCGGTGATCCCGTGACTGAGAGCCGCTGAACATGTGACTGTGCCGTCAGTGATCACGTGGCTGATCATGCACTGATATCGTGACTGAGCATGCACTGATCATGTGCCGGAAGCCGGGGAGGCCTTCCACTCTGGACAAAGGTCATGAGGAAGGAGGCTCGGCATACGCAAATGCGGGATCGAGCCTCAGGAGTCCACCCGGATATTCTCGAGCATCTCCCCCCCAAAAAAAACCAGAGTCTGCCTACTGTATTGCTTTGTGCTCTCACCTCTGATTTCACTGGGGGCTGTCCCCCACCACCATCTCGCTCTCTCTGTCAAAGAGTTAACTTACAGCTCCAATTCATAAAGTTCCTTGTCATTCTTCCCTTTAACTTCCAGCTGAGTCTCCATCTGGAGCGCGGAACCCACCACGCTTACTAATTATGCCTGGACTGCTAAGACCCACTCGAGAAGGTGTCTAGGGTGAGGCACCTTCCGCCCTTCGAGAGGAGGCCTGCGGCCTACGTAAGTGGTGCAAAATTCTTGTCTTGAAGTTTGATTGGTCTCCCATGAACAGCAAGATCCTCAGTCTCTTTTTTCCTCCGAATTTTCCTACTGAGCTCTCCTCATACTATTATTCTTGACAGCTCTGATTAGCATATAAATAGTCGCCTAGGCCATCTCTCCTTCGAATACCCTGGATCAGCTGGGGCTGGCGCGGGGCAGGTGGCGACGGAACAGGGACCTCAGGAGGCAATACTCAAAGAGCTGAGCAGACATGAACCACGCAATCAGCAGGCAATAAGCATGGAGCTCAGCAGTGACGAATCATACTGCTCAACTGGCAATAAACAAGCAGGTGACCAGGCAGGAATCACGCAGCTCAGCTGGCAATTGTCAAGCAGATGAGCTGACAGGAATCACGCAGCTCAGCTGTCAATTGTCATGCAGATGTGCCGGCAGGTATCACGCAGCTCAGCAGGCCCTGATCACGTGACTCTGCAGGCACGGAACTCGTGGCTGATAAAGTACAGATCACGGGACTGAGCATGCACTGATCACGTGGCTATCATGCACTGATCACGTGACTGCGCATGCACTGATGACGTGGCTGCTCAGGCACTGATCACATGGCTCATCATGCACTGATCACGTGTTTATCAGGCAATGATCAGTGACTGACAGGGGCTGATCATGGGACTGTGCACGCACTGATCACGTGGCTATCATGCACTGATCACGTGACTGTGCATGCACTGATGACGTGGCTGCTCAGGCACTGATCACATGGCTCATCATGTACTGATCACGTGTTTATCAGGCAATGATCAGTGACTGACAGGCGCTGATCATGGGACTGTGCACGCACTGATCACGTGGCTATCATGCACTGATCACGTGACTGAGCATGCACTGATGACGTGGCTGTTCGGGCACTGATCACGTGTTTATCAGGCAGTGATCAGTGACTGACAGGCGCTGATCAGGGGACTGTGCACGCACTGATCATGTGGCTGATGAGGAACTGACTACCTGACTGCCCATGCAGTGATCACGTGGCTGGTCGTTCACTGATCACATGTTTCTCATACGGTGATCACGTGACTGAGAGGCGCTGATTACGTGACTGTGCCGTCAGTGATCACGTGGCTGATCATGCACTGATATCGTGACTGAGCATGCACTGATCATGTGCCGGGAGCCGGGGAGGCCTTCCAATCTGGACAAAGGTCATGAGGAAGGAGGCTCGGCATACGCAAATGCGGAATCGAGCCTCAGGAGTCCACCCGGTTATTCTCGAGCATCTCCCCCACAAAAAAACCAGAGTCTCCCTACTGTATTGCTTTGTGCACTCACCTCTGATTTCACTTGGGGCTGTCCCCCACCACCATCTCGCTCTCTCTGTCAAAGAGTTAACTTACAGCTCCAATTCATCAAGTTCCTTGTCACTCTTCCCTTTAACTTCCAGCTGAGTCTCCATCTGGAGCGCGGAACCCACCACCCTTACTAATTATGCCTGGGCTGCTAAGACCCACTCGAAAAGGTGTCTAGGGTGAGGCACCTTCCGCCATTCGAGAGGGCGCCTGCGGCCTACGTAAGTGATGCAAAATTCTTGCCTTGAAGTTTGATTGCTCTCCCACGTAAACCAAGCTACTCAGTCTCTTTTCTCCTCCGAATTTTCCTACTCAGCTCTCCTCATACTATTATTCTTGACATCTCTGATTAGCATATAAATAGTCGCCTAGGCCATCTCTCCTTCAAATACCCTGGATCAGCTGGGGCTGGTCCCCAGCAGGTGGCGCCCGAACAGGGCCCTCAGGAGGAAATACTCAAAGAGCTGAGCAGACACGAACCACGCAATCAGCAGGCAATAAGCATGGAGGTCAGCAGTGACGAATCATGCTGCTCAACTGGCAATAATCAAGCAGGTGACCAGGCAGGAATCACGCAGCTCAGCTGGCACTTGTCCAGCATATGAGCCGACAGGAATCACGCAGCTCAGCTGGCAATTGTCATGCAGATGAGCCGGCAGGAATCACGCAGCTCAGCAGGCCCTGATCACGTGACTCTGCAGGCACTGATCTCGTGGCTGATCAAGTACAGATCAGGTGATTGAGCATGCACTGATCACGTGGCTATCATGCACTGATCACGTGACTTCGCATGCACTGTGACGTGGTTGCTCAGGCACTGATCACATGGCTCATCATGCACTGATCACGTGTTTATCAGGCAATGATCAGTGACTGACAGGCGCTGATCATGGGACTGTGCACCCAATGATCACGTGGCTATCATGCACTGATCACGTGACTGCGCATGCACTGATGACGTGGCTGTTCGGGCACTGATCACGTGTTTATCAGGCAGTGATCAGTGACTGACAGGCGCTGATCATGGGACTGTGCACGCACTGATCACGTGGCTATCATGCACTGATCAGGTGACTTCCCATGGACTGATGACGTGGCTGATCAGGCACTGATCACGTGTTTATCAGACAGTGATCAGTGACTGACAGGCGCTGATCATGGGACTGTGCACGCACTGATCAGGTGGCTGATGAGGAACTGACTACCTGACTGCCCATGCAGTGATCACGTGGCTGGTCGTTCACTGATCACGTGTTTCTCATACGGTGATCACGTGACTGAGAGGCGCTGATTACGTGACTGTGCCGTCAGTGATCACGTGGCTGATCATGCACTGATATCGTGACTGAGCATGCACTGATCATGTGCCGGGAGCCGGGGAGGCCTTCCAATCTGGACAAAGGTCATGAGGAAGGAGGCTCGGCATACGCAAATGCGGAATCGAGCCTCAGGAGTCCACCGGGATATTCTCGAGCATCTACCCCCCAAAAAAACCAGAGTCTCCCTACTGTATTGCTTTGTGCACTCACCTCTGATTTCACTGGGGGCTGTCCCCCACCACCATCTCGCTCTCTCTGTCAAAGAGTTAACTTAGAGCTCCAATTCATAAGGTTCCTTGTCACTCTTCCCTTTAACTTCCAGCTGAGTCTCCATCTGGAGCGCGGAACCCACCACCCTTACTAATTATGCCTGGGCTGCTAAGACCCACTCGAAAAGGTGTCTAGGGTGAGGCACCTTCCGCCATTCGAGAGGGCACCTGCGGCCTACGTAAGTGATGCAAAATTCTTGCCTTGATGTTTGATTGCTCTCCCACGTAAACCAAGCTACTCAGTCTCTTTTCTCCTCCGAATTTTCCTACTCAGCTCTCCTCATACTATTATTCTTGACATCTCTGATTAGCATATAAATAGTCGCCTAGGCCATCTCTCCTTCAAATACCCTGGATCAGCTGGGGCTGGTCCCCGGCAGGTGGCGACCGAACAGGGACCTCAGGAGGAAATACTCAAAGAGCTGAGCAGACACGAACCACGCAATCAGCAGGCAATAAGCATGGAGGTCAGCAGTGACGAATCATGCTGCTCAACTGGCAATAATCAAGCAGGTGACCAGGCAGGAATCACGCAGCTCAGCTGGCAATTGTCATGCAGATGAGCCGGCAGGAATCACGCAGCTCAGCAGGCCCTGATCACGTGACTCTGCAGGCACTGATCTCGTGGCTGATCAAGTACAGATCACGTGATTGAGCATGCACTGATCACGTGGCTATCATGCACTGATCACGTGACTGCGCATGCACTGTGACGTGGCTGCTCAGGCACTGATCACATGGCTCGTCATGCACTGATCACGTGTTTATCAGGCAATGATCAGTGACTGACAGGCGCTGATCATGGGACTGTGCACGCAATGATCACGTGGCTATCATGCACTGATCACGTGACTGCGCATGCACTGATGACGCTGCTGTTCGGACACTGATCACGTGTTTATCAGGCAGTGATCAGTGACTGACAGGCGCTGATCATGGGACTGTGCACGCACTGATCACGTGGCTATCATGCACGGATCAGGTGACTTCGCATAGACTGATGACGTGGCTGATCAGGCACTGATCACGTGTTTATCAGACAGTGATCAGTGACTGACAGGCGCTGATCATGGGACTGTGCATGCACTGATCAGGTGGCTGATCAGGAACTGACCACCTGACTGAGCATGCAGTGATCATGTGGCTGGTCATTCACTGATCACGTGTTTATCATACGGTGATCACGTGACTGAGAGGCGCTTTTCACGTGACTGTGCCGACAGTGATCACGTGGCTGATCATGCACTGATATCGTGACTGAGCATGCACTGATCATGTGCCGGGAGCCGGGGAGGCCTTCCACTCTGGACAAAGGTCATGAGGAAGGAGGCTCGGCATACGCAAATGCGGGATTGAGCCTCAGGAGTCCACCCGGTTATTCTCGAGCATCTGCCCCCCAAAAAAACCAGATTCTCCCTACTGTATTGCTTTGTGCTCTCACCTCTGATTTCACTGGGGGCTGTCCCCCACCACCATCTCGCTCTCTCTCTCAAAGAGTTAACTTAGAGCTCCAATTCATAAAGTTCCTTGTCATTCTTCCCTTTAACTTCCAGCTGAGTCTCCATCTGGAGCGCGGAACCCACCACCCTTACTAGTTATGCCTGGGCTGCTAAGACCCACTCGAGAAGGTGTCTAAGTTGAGGCACCTTCCGCCATTCGAGAGGGCGCCTGCGGCCTACCTAAGTGGTGCAAACTTCTTGTCTTGAAGTTTGATTGGTCTCCCGTGTAAACCAAGCTACTCAGTCTCTTTTCTCCACCGAATTTTCTTACTGAGCTCACCTCATATTATTATTCTTGACATCTCTGATTGGCATATAAATAGTCGCCTAGGCCATCTCTCCTTCGAATACCCTGGATCAGCTGGGGATGGTGCCCGGCAGGTGGCGCCCGAACAGGGACCTCAGGAGGCAATACTCAAAGAGCTGTGCAGACACGAACCACGCAATCAGCAGGCAATAAGCATGGAGGGCAGCAGTGACGAATCATGCTGCTCAACTGGCAATAATCAAGCAGGTGACCAGGCAGGAATCACGCAGCTCAGCTGGCAATTGTCATGCAGATGAGCCGGCAGGAATCACGCAGCTCAGCAGGCCCTGATCACGTGACTCTGCAGGCACTGATCTCGTGGCTGATCAAGTACAGATCACGTGATTGAGCATGCACTGATCACGTGGCTATCATGCACTGATCACGTGACTGCGCATGCACTGATGACGTGGCTGTTCGGGCACTGATTACGTGTTTATCAGGCAGTGATCAGTGACTGACAGGCGCTGATCATGGGACTGTGCACGCACTGATCACGTGGCTATCATGCACTGATCAGGTGACTTCGCATGGACTGATGACGTGGCTGATCAGGCACTGATCACGTGTTTATCAGACAGTGATCAGTGACTGACAGGCGCTGATCATGGGACTGTGCATGCACTGATCAGGTGGCTGATCAGGAACTGACCACCTGACTGAGCATGCAGTGATCATGTGGCTGGTCATTCACTGATCACGTGTTTATCATACGGTGATCACGTGACTGAGAGGCGCTTATCACGTGACTGTGCCGACAGTGATCACGTGGCTGATCATGCACTGATATCGTGACTGAGCATGCACTGATTATGTGCCGGGAGCCGGGGAGGCCTTCCACTCTGGACAAAGGTCATGAGGAAGGAGGCTCGGCATACGCAAATGCGGGATCGAGCCTCAGGAGTCCACCCGGTTATTCTCGAGCATCTGCCCCCCAAAAAAACCAGATTCTCCCTACTGTATTGCTTTGTGCTCTCACCTCTGATTTCACTGGGGGCTGTCCCCCACCACCATCTCGCTCTCTCTCTCAAAGAGTTAACTTACAGCTCCAATTCATAAAGTTCCTTGTCATTCTTCCCTTTAACTTCCAGCTGAGTCTCCATCTGGAGCGCGGAACCCACCACCCTTACTAGTTATGCCTGGGCTGCTAAGACCCACTCGAGAAGGTGTCTAAGTTGAGGCACCTTCCGCCATTCGAGAGGGCGCCTGCGGCCTACCTAAGTGGTGCAAACTTCTTGTCTTGAAGTTTGATTGGTCTCCCGTGTAAACCAAGCTACTCAGTCTCTTTTCTCCACCGAATTTTCCTACTGAGCTCACCTCATATTATTATTCTTGACATCTCTGATTAGCATATAAATAGTCGCCTAGGCCATCTCTCCTTCGAATACCCTGGATCAGCTGGGGATGGTGCCCAGCAGGTGGCGCCCGAACAGGGACCTCAGGAGGCAATACTCAAAGAGCTGTGCAGACACGAACCACGCAATCAGCAGGCAATAAGCATGGAGGTCAGCAGTGACGAATCATGCTGCTCAACTGGCAATAATCAAGCAGGTGACCAGGCAGGAATCACGCAGCTCAGCTGGCACTTGTCAAGCAGATGAGCCGACAGGAATCACGCAGCTCAGCTGGCAATTGTCATGCAGATGAGCCGGCAGGAATCACGCAGCTCAGCAGGCCCTGATCACGTGACTCTGCAGGCACTGATCTCGTGGCTGATAAAGTACAGATCACGTGACTGAGCATGCACTGATCACATGGCTCATGATGCACTGATCCCGTGTTTATCTGGCAATGATCAGTGACTGACAGGGGCTGATCATGGGACTGTGCACACACTGATCACGTGGCTATCATGCACTGATCACGTGACTGCGCATGCACTGATGACGTGGCTGCTCAGGCACTGATCACATGACTCCTCATGCACTGATTACGTGTTTATCAGGCAATGATCAGTGACTGACAGGCGCTGATCATGGGACTGTGCACGCACTGATCACGTGGCTATCATGCACTTATCACGTGACTGTGCATGCACTGATGACGTGGCTGCTCAGGCACTGATCACATGGCTCATCATGCACTGATCACGTGTTTATCAGGCAATGATCAGTGACTGACAGGCGCTGATCATGGGACTGTGCACCCAATGATCACGTGGCTATCATGCACTGATCACGTGACTGCGCATGCACTGATGACGTGCCTGTTCGGGCACTGATCACGTGTTTATCAGGCAGTGATCAGTGACTGACAGGCGCTGATCATGGGACTGTGCACGCACTGATCACGTGGCTATCATGCACTGATCAGGTGACTGCGCATGCACTGATGACGTGGCTGATCAGGCACTGATCACAGGGCTCATCATGCACTGATCACGTGTTTATCAGGCAATGCTCAGTGACTGACAGGCGCTGATCATGGGACTGTGCACGCACTGATCAGGTGGCTGATCAGGAACTGACCACCTGACTGAGCATGCAGTGATCATGTGGCTGGTCATTCACTGATCACATGTTTATCATACGGTGATCACGTGACTGAGAGGCGCTTATCACGTGACTGTGCCGTCAGTGATCACGTGGCTGATCATGCACTGATATCGTGAATGAGCATGCACTGATCATGTGCCGGGAGCCGGGGAGGACTTCCACTCTGGACAAAGGTCATGAGGAAGGAGGCTCGGCATACGCAAATGCGGGATCGAGCCTCAGGAGTCCACCCGGTTATTCTCGAGCATCTGCCCCCCAAAAAAACCAGAGTCTCCCTACTGTATTGCTTTGTGCTCTCACCTCTGATTTCACTGGGGGCTGTCCCCCACCACCATCTCGCTCTCTCTGTCAAAGAGTTAACTTAGAGCTCCAATTCATAAAGTTCCTTGTCATTCTTCCCTTTAACTTCAGCTGAGTCTCCATCTGGAGCGCGGAACCCACCACCCTTACTAATTATGCCTGGGCTGCTAAGACCCACTCGAGTAGGTGTCTAGTGTGAGGCACCTTCCGCCATTCGAGAGGGCGCCTGCGGCCTACGTAAGTGGTGCAAAATTCTTGTCTTGAAGTTTGATTGGTCTCCCGCGTAAACCAAGCTACTCAGTCTCTTTTCTCCTCCGAATTTTCCTACTCAGCTCTCCTCATACTATTGTTCTTGACATCTCTGATTAGCATATAAATAGTCGCCTAGGCCATCTCTCCTTCGAATACCCTGGATCAGGTCGGGCTGGTCCCCGGCAGGCGGCGCCCGAACAGAGACCTCAGGAGGCAATACTCAAAGAGCTGTGCAGACACGAACCACGCAATCAGCAGGCAATAAGCATGGAGCTCAGCAGTGACGAATCATGCTGCTCAACTGGCAATAATCAAGCAGGTGACCAGGCAGGAATCACGCAGCTCAGCTGGCAATTGTCAAGCAGATGAGCCGACAGGAATCACGCAGCTCAGCTGGCAATTGTCATGCAGATGAGCCGGCAGGAATCACGCAGCTCAGCAGGCCCTGATCACGTGACTCTGCAGGCACTGATCACGTGGCTGATCAAGTACGGATCACGTGACTGAGCATGCACTGATCACATGGCTATCATGCACTGATCAGGTGTCTGCCCATGCACTGATGACGTGGCTAATCAGGCACTGATCACAGGGCTCATCATGCACTGATCACGTGTTTATCATACGGTGATCACGTGACTGACAGGCGCTGATCTCGTGACTGTGCTGTCAGTGATCACGTGACTAATAATGAAGTGATCACGTGGCTATCCTGCACTGATCACGTGGCTCATCACACACGTATCACGTGACTGATCATGTACAGATCACGTGACTAATCATGAAGTAATCACGTGGCTATCATGCACTGGCCATGTGGCTATCATGCACTGTTCACGTGTCTGATCATGCAATGATCACGTAGAAACCATGTACTGGTCACGTGACTGATCATGCACTGATCACTTAATTGATCCTGCACTGATCACTTGACTGATCATGCACTGATCACGTGGCTATAATGAACTGATCACGTGGCTGATCATACATTGTTCACGTGCCTGGTCATGCACAGATCACCTGACTAATCATGAACTGATCACGTGGCTATAATTCACTGATCACGTGGATATCATGCACTGATTATGTGCCTGTCATGCACAGATCACGTCACTAATCATGAACTGATCACGTAGGTATCATGCACTGATCACGTGGCTGACCATTCACTGTTCACGTGTCTGATCGTGCACTGATCACGTGGCTGCTCATACACTGATCACGTGCCTGGTCATGACCTGATCACGTGGCTGATCATGCACTGATCACGTGGCTATAATGCTCTGCTCACGTGGCTGATCATGCAATGATCACGTAGCTACAATGTACTTGTCACGTGAGTGATCATGCACTGATCACGTAATTGATCATTCACTGATCAGGTGACTTATCATACACTGTTCACATGACTGATCATGCACTGATCACGTGACTGATCATGCATATATGACCTGGCTTCCATGCACTGTTCACGTGGCTGATCATACACTGATCACCTGCCTGGTCATGCACAGATCACGTGACTAATCATGAACTGATCACGTGGCTATCATGCACTGATCACGTGGCTGATTATGCAATGATCACGTAATTGATCATGCAATGATCAGTTGGCTATCATGCACTGACTACTTGGCTGATCATACACTGATCACGTGACTGATAATGCACTGATCACGTGACTGATAATGCACTGATCATCTGGCTATCATGCACTCATTACCTGGCTATCGTGCACTGATCACCTGGTTGGTCGTACACTGATAACGAGACTGATCATGCACTGATCACGTCTATATCACGCACTGATCACATGACTACACATGCACTGATCATGTGGATGATCATACTCTGCTCCCGAAACCGATCATGCAGTGATCACGTGGCTATCATGCACTGCTCACATGGCTGATCATGCAATGATCACATAGCTACCATGTACTGGTCACGTGAGTGATCATGCACTGATCACGTAATTGATCATGCACTGATCAGGTGAATTATCATGAACTGATCATGTGGCTGATCATGCACTGATCACTTGGCTCATCATACCCTGGTCACGTGACTGATCATGCACTGATCTCGTGACTGATCATGCACTGACCACGTGGCTATTATGCTCTGCTTATGTGGCTGATCATGCAATGATCACGTAGCAACCATGTACTGGTCATGTGACGGATCATGCACTGATCAAGTAATTGATCCTGCACTGATCACGTGGCTCATCATGCACTGATCACGTGGCTGATCACACATGTATCACGTGACTGACCATGACCTGACCACGTGGCTCTAATGCACTGATCACGTGGCTATCATGCCCTGATCACGTGGATATCATACACTGATCACGTGGCTGATCACACACGTATCACGTGACTGATCATGCACTGATCACGTAAATGATCATGCACTGTTCACGTGACTGATCTTGTACTGATCACGTGACTGATCATGCACTGCTCACGTGGCTATCATGCACTGCTCACGTGGCTGATCATGCAATGATCATGTACCAACCAAATACTGGTCACGTGGCTCTTCATTCACTGATCACGTGACTGTTCACGCACTGAATACTTGACTGATCATGCACTGATCACGTGTCTATCATGCAGTGCTCACGTGGCTGATCCTGCAATGATCACGTAGCTAACATATACTGGTCACGTGACTGATCATGCAATGGTAACGTAATTGATCATGCACTGATCACGTGACTGATCATGCCCTGATCACGTGACTGATCATGCACTGATCACGTGGCTATCATTCACTGCTAACGTGGCTGATAATACAATGATCACATAGCTACAATGTACTGGTCACGTGACTGATCATGCACTGGTCACGTAATTGATCATGCACTGATCACGTGGTTGATCATACACTGATCACGTAACTGATCATGCACTGTTCACATGACTGATCATGCACTGATCACGTGGCTATCATGCACTGATCACGAGGCTGATCATACACTGATCACGTGCATGGTCATGCACAGATCACGTGATTACTCATGAAGTGATCACGTCGGCTATGATGCACTGATCACGTGCCTATCATGCACTGATCACGTGCCTATCATGCACTGATCACGTGGCTGATCATGCAATGATCACGTAATTGATCATGCACTGATCACGTGACTGATCATGCAATGATCAGTTGGATATCATGCACTGATTACTTGGATGATCATACACTGATCACGTGACTGATAATGCACTGATCATCTGGCTATCATGCACTCATTACCTTGCTATCGTGCACTGATCACGTGGTTGATCATACACTGATCACGAGACTGATCATGCACTGATCACGTCTATATCATGCACTGATCACATGACTGCCCATGCACTGATCACGTGGATGATCATACACTGATCATGTGACAGATCATGCAGTGATCACGTGGCTATCAAGCACTGATCAAGTGTCTGATCGTACTCTGCTCCCAAAACTGATCATGCACTGATCACGTGGCTATCATGCACTGATCACTTGGCTGGTCATACACTGATCACGTGCCTGGTCATGCACTGATAACGTGGCTGATCATGCACTGATCACTTGGCTGGTCATACACTGATCACGTGCCTGGTCTTACACTAATCACGTGGCTATAATGCACTGCTCACCTGGCTGATCATGCAATGATCACGCAGCTACCATGTACTGGTCTCATGACTGATCATGCACTTATCACGTGACTGATCATGCACTGATCACGTGGCTATCATTCACTGCTAACGTGGCTGATAATACAATGATCACATAGCTACAATGTACTGGTCACGTGACTGATCATGCACTGGTCACGTAATTGATCATGCACTGATCACGTGGTTGATCATACACTGATCACGTAACTGATCATGCACTGTTCACATGACTGATCATGCACTGATCACGTGGCTATCATGCACTGATCACGAGGCTGATCATACACTGATCACGTGCATGGTCATGCACAGATCACGTGATTACTCATGAAGTGATCACGTCGGCTATCATGCACTGATCACGTGCCTATCATGCACTGATCACGTGCCTATCATGCACTGATCACGTGGCTGATCATGCAATGATCACGTAATTGATCATGCACTGATCACGTGACTGATCATGCAATGATCAGTTGGATATCATGCACTGATTACTTGGATGATCATACACTGATCACGTGACTGATAATGCACTGATCATCTGGCTATCATGCACTCCTTACCTGGCTATCGTGCACTGATCACGTGGTTGATCATACACTGATCACGAGACTGATCATGCACTGATCACATCTATATCATGCACTGATCACATGACTGCCCATGCACTGATCACGGGGATGATCATACACTGATCATCTGACAGATCATGCAGTGATCACGTGGCTATCATGCACTGATCAAGTGGCTGATCATACTCTGCTCCCGAAACTGATCTTGCACTGATCACGTGGCTATCATGCATTGCTCACGTGGCTGATCATGCAATTATCACATAGCTACCATGTACCGGTCACGTGAGTGATCATGCACTGATCACGTAATTGATCATGCACTGATCAGGTGACTTATCATGCACTGTTCACGTGACTGATCATGCACTGATCACGTGACTGATCATGCACTGATCTCGTGGCTATCATGCACGGCTCACGTGGCTGATCATGCAGTGATCACGTAGCTACCATGTACTGGTCACGTGACTGATCATGCACTGATGACGTAATTGATAATGCACTGATCATGTGGCTGATCATGCACTGATCACATGGCTGATCATACACTGATCACGTGACTGATCATGCACTGATCATGTGGCTGATCATGCAATGATCATGTACCAACCAAATACTGGTCACGTGGCTCTTCATTCACTGATCACGTGACTGTTCACGCACTGAATACTTGACTGATCATGCACTGATCACGTGTCTATCATGCAGTGCTCACGTGGCTGATCCTGCAATGATCACGTAGCTAACATATACTGGTCACGTGACTGATCATGCAATGGTAACGTAATTGATCATGCACTGATCACGTGACTGATCATGCCCTGATCACGTGACTGATCATGCACTGATCACGTGGCTATCATTCACTGCTAACGTGGCTGATAATACAATGATCACATAGCTACAATGTACTGGTCACGTGACTGATCATGCACTGGTCACGTAATTGATCATGCACTGATCACGTGGTTGATCATACACTGATCACGTAACTGATCATGCACTGTTCACATGACTGATCATGCACTGATCACGTGGCTATCATGCACTGATCACGAGGCTGATCATACACTGATCACGTGCATGGTCATGCACAGATCACGTGATTACTCATGAAGTGATCACGTCGGCTATGATGCACTGATCACGTGCCTATCATGCACTGATCACGTGCCTATCATGCACTGATCACGTGGCTGATCATGCAATGATCACGTAATTGATCATGCACTGATCACGTGACTGATCATGCAATGATCAGTTGGATATCATGCACTGATTACTTGGATGATCATACACTGATCACGTGACTGATAATGCACTGATCATCTGGCTATCATGCACTCATTACCTTGCTATCGTGCACTGATCACGTGGTTGATCATACACTGATCACGAGACTGATCATGCACTGATCACGTCTATATCATGCACTGATCACATGACTGCCCATGCACTGATCACGTGGATGATCATACACTGATCATGTGACAGATCATGCAGTGATCACGTGGCTATCAAGCACTGATCAAGTGTCTGATCGTACTCTGCTCCCAAAACTGATCATGCACTGATCACGTGGCTATCATGCACTGATCACTTGGCTGGTCATACACTGATCACGTGCCTGGTCATGCACTGATAACGTGGCTGATCATGCACTGATCACTTGGCTGGTCATACACTGATCACGTGCCTGGTCTTACACTAATCACGTGGCTATAATGCACTGCTCACCTGGCTGATCATGCAATGATCACGCAGCTACCATGTACTGGTCTCATGACTGATCATGCACTTATCACGTGACTGATCATGCACTGATCACGTGGCTATCATGCACTACTCACGTGGCTGAACATGCAATGATCATGTAGCTACCATGTACCGGTCACCTGACTGATACTTCACCCATCAGGTGACTGATCATGCACTGATCACGTGGCTATCATGCAATGATCACGTGACTATCATGCACTGATTACTTGTCTGATCATACACTGATCACGTGACTGATAATGCACTGATCATCTGGCTATCAAGCACTCATTACCTGGCTATCGTGCACTGATCACCTGGTTGGTCATACACTGATCACGAGACTGATCATGCACTGATCACGTCTATATCACGCACTGATCACATGACTACCCATGCACTGATCATGTGGATGATCATACACTGATCATGTGACAGATCATGCAGTGATCACTTTGCTATCATGCACTGATCAAGTGGCTGATCATACTCTGCTCCCGAAACTGATCATGCAGTGATCACGTGGCTATCATGCACTGCTCACATGGCTGATCATGCAATGATCACATAGCTCCCATGTGCTGGTCACGTGGGTGATCATGCACTGATCAGGTGACTTATCATGAACTGATCATGTGGCTGATCATGCACTGATCACTTGGCTCATCATACCCTGGTCCCGTGACTGATCATGCACTGATCTCGTGACTGATCATGCACTGAACACGTGGCTATTATGCTCTGCTTATGTGGCTGATCATGCAATGATCACGTAGCAACCATATACTGGTCACGTGACGGATCATGCACTGATCAAGTAATTGATCCTGCACTGGTCACGTGGCTCATCATGCACTGATCACGTGGCTGATCACACATGTATCACGTGACTGATCATGAACTGATCACGTGGCTCTCATGCACTGATCACGTGTCTATCATGCACTGATCACGTGGCTGATCACACACCTATCACGTGACTGATCATGCACTGATCACGTAAATGATCATGCACTGTTCACGTGACTGATCATGTACTGATCACCTGACTGATCATGCACTGCTCACGTGGCTATCATGCACTGCTCACGTGGCTGATCATGCAATGATCATGTAGCAACCAAATACTGGTCACGTGGCTCTTCATTCACTGATCATGTGACTGTTCACGCACTGAATACTTGACTGATCATGCACCGATCACGTGTCTATCATGCAGTGCTCACGTGGCTGATCCTGCAATGATCACGTAGCTAACATATACTGGTCACGTGACTGATCATGCAATGGTAACGTAATTGATCATGCACTGATCACGTGACTGATCATGCCCTGATCACGTGACTGATCATGCACTGCTCACGTGGCTATCATGCACTGCTAACGTGGCTGATAATACAATGATCACATAGCTACAATGTACTGGTCACGTGACTGATCATGCACTGGTCACGTAATTGATCATGCACTGATCACGTGGTTGATCATACACTGATCACGTAACTGATCATGCACTGTTCACATGATTGATCATGCACTGATCACGTGTCTATCATGCAGTGCTCACGTGGCTGATCCTGCAATGATCACGTAGCTAACATATACTGGTCACGTGACTGATCATGCAATGGTAACGTAATTGATCATGCACTGATCACGTGACTGATCATGCCCCGATCACGTGACTGATCATGCACTGATCACGTGGCTATCATGCACTGCTAACGTGGCTGATAATACAATGATCACATAGCTACAATGTACTGGTCACGTGACTGATCATGCACTGGTCACGTAATTGATCATGCACTGATCACGTGGTTGATCATACACTGATCACATAACTGATCATGCACTGTTCACATGACTGATCATGCACTGATCACGAGGCTGGTCATACACTGATCACGTGCATGGTCATGCACAGATCACGTGATTACTCATGAAGTGATCATGTCGGCTATCATGCATTGATCACGTGGCTATCATGCACTGATCACGTGGCTGATCATGCAAGATCACGTAATTGATCATGCACTGATCACGTGACTGATCATGCAATGATCAGTTGGCTATCATGCACTGATTACTTGGATGATCATACACTGATCACGTGACTGATAATGCACTGATCATCTGGCTATCATGCACTCCTTACCTGGCTATCGTGCACTGATAACGTGGTTGATCATACACTGATCACGAGACTGATCATGCACTGATCACATCTATATCATGCACTGATCACATGACTGCCCATGCATTGATCACGGGGATGATAATACACTGATCATCTGACAGATCATGCAGTGATCACGTGGCTGATCATACTCTGCTCCCGAAACTGATCTTGCACTGATCACGTGGCTATCATGCACTGCTCACGTGGCTGATCATGCAATTATCACATAGCTACCATGTACTGGTCACGTGAGTGATCATGAATGATCACGTAATTGATCATGCACTGATCAGGTGACTTATCATGCACTCTTCACGTGACTGATCATGCACTGATCACGTGACTGATCATGCACTGATCTCGTGGCTATCATGCACGGCTCATGTGGCTGATCATGCAGTGATCACGTAGCTACCATGTACTGGTCACGTGACTGATCATGCACTGATGACGTAATTGATCATGCAATGATCATGTGGCTGATCATGCACTGATCACGTGGCTGATCATGCCCTGATCACGTGACTGATCATGCACTGATCACGTGGCTGATCATGCACAGATCACGTGGCTATCATGCACTGCTCACGTGGCTGATCATGCAATGATCACGCAGTTACCATGTACTTTTCACATGACTGATCATGCACTGATCACGTGACTGATCATGCACTGTTCACGTGGCTATCATGCACTACTCATGTGGCTGATCATGCACTGATCACGTAATGGATCATGCACTGATTATGTGGCTGATTATGCATTGATCACGTGGCGGATCATACACTGTTCACGTGCCAGGTCATGCACAAATCATGTGACTAATCATGAACTGATCACGTGGGTATATTTCACTGATCAAGTGGATTTCATGCACTGATTACATTCCTGTCATGCACAGAACACGTCACTAATCATGAACTGATCACGTAGGTATCATGCACTGATCTCGTGGCTGACCATTCACTGTTCACGTGTCTGATCATGCACTGATCACGTGGCTGCTCATACACTGATCACATGCCTGGTCATGACCTGATCACGTGGCTGATCATGCAATGATCACGTAGCTACCATATACTGGTCACGTGAGTGATCATGCACTGATCACGTAATTGATCATTCACTGATCAGGTGACTTATCATACACTGTTCACGTGACTGATCATGCACTGATCACGTGACTGATCATGCACTGATCTCGTGGCTATCATGCACGGCTCACGTGGCTGATCATGCAATGATCACGTAGCTACCATGTACTGGTCACGTGACTGATCATGCACTGATCACTTAATTGATCATGCACTGATAATGTGGGAGATCATGCACTGATCACGTGGCTGATCATACACTGATCACGTGACTGATCATGCACTGATCACGTGGCTGTCATGCACTGATCACTTGGCTGATCATGCACTGATCACGTGCCTGGTCATGCACTGATCACGTGGCTGATCATGCACTTATCACATGACTGATCATGCACTGATCACGTGGCTGATCATGCACTGCTCACGTAATTGATCATGCACTGATCACGTGGCTTATCATACACTCATCACGGGACTGATCATGCACTTATCACGACACTATCATGCATTGATTACATGACTCCACATGCACTGATCATGTGGATGATCATACACTGATTACGTGACTGATCATGCACTGATCACGGGACTGATCATGCACTGATCAGGTGGCTATCATGCACTGATCACTTGGATGGTCATACACTGATCACGTGCCTGGTCATGCACAGATTACGTGACTGATCATGCACTGATCACGTGGCTGATCATGCACTGATCACGTGGCTATCATGCACTGATCACTTGGATGGTCATACACTGATCACGTGCCTGGTCATGCACAGATTACGTGACTGATCATGCACTGATCACGTGACTGATCATGCACTGATCACGTGGCTATAATGCACTGCTCACGTGGCTGATCATGCAATGATCACGTAGCTACCATGTACTGGTCACGTGAGTGATCATGCACTGATCACGTAATTGATCATTCACTGATCAGGTGACTTATCATACACTGTTCACGTGACTGATCATGCACTGATCAAGTGACTGATCATGCACTGATCTCGTGGCTATCATGCACGGCTCACGTGGCTGATCATGCAATGATCACGTAGCTACCATGTACTGGTCACGTGACTGATCATGCACTGATCACTTAATTGATCATGCACTGATAATGTGGGAGATCATGCACTGATCACGTTGCTGATCATACACTGATCACGTGACTGATCATGCACTGATCACGTGGCTGTCATGCACTGATCACTTGGCTGGTCATACACTGATCACGTGCCTGGTCATGCACTGATCACGTGGCTGATCATGCACTTATCACATGACTGATCATGCACTGATCACGTGGCTGATCATGCACTGCTCACGTAATTGATCATGCACTGATCACGTGGCTTATCATACACTCATCACGGGACTGATCATGCACTTATCACGACACTATCATGCATTGATTACATGACTCCACATGCACTGATCATGTGGATGATCATACACTGATTTCGTGACTGATCATGCACTGATCACGGGACTGATCATGCACTGATCAGGTGGCTATCATGCACTGATCACTTGGATGGTCATACACTGATCACGTGCCTGGTCATGCACAGATTACGTGACTGATCATGCACTGATCACGTGGCTATCATGCACTGATCACTTGGATGGTCATACACCCATCACATGTCTGGTCATGTACAGATTACGTGACGGATCATGCACTGATCACGTGGCTAGCATGCACTGATCACGTGACTGATCATGCTCTGATCACTTGGCTATCATGCACTGATCACGTGCCTGGTCATGCACAGATTACGTGACTGATCATGCACTGATCACGTGACTGCTCATGCACTGATCACCTGGCTATCATGCACTACTCACGTGGCTGATCATGCAATGATCATGTAGCTACCATGTACTGGTCACGTGACTGATCATACACCCATCAGGTGACGGATCATGCACTGATCACGTGGCTATCATGCACTGTTCACGTGGCTGATCATACACTGATCACCTGCCTGGTCATGCACAGATCACGTGACTAATCATGAACTGATCACGTAGCTATCATGCACTGATCACCTGGCTGATCATGCACTGATCACCTGGCTATCATGCAATGATCACGTGGCTATCATGCACGGATCACGTGGCTGATCATGCACTGATACCGTGACAGAGCATGGACTGATCACATGACTATCATGTAGTGATCACGTGACTTAATGGCGCTGATCATGTGACTGATCATGCGCTGATCATGTTTGCTATCATACACTGATCATGTGCCTCTGGAGGCAATAAACAAAGAGCTGAGTAGACACGAATCAAACAGTCAGCAGGCAACAATCATGGAAATCAGCTGTGAGGAATCATGCTGCTCAGCTGGCAATAATCAAGCAGCTGAGCAGGCAGCAATTACGCAAGACAGCTGGCAATTGTCAAGCAGATGACAGGCAGGAATCGTGCAGCTCAGCTGGCAATTGTCAAGCAGATGAGCAGACGGTAATCACGCAGCTCAGCAGGCCCTGATCACGTGACTGAGCACGCACCGTTCACGTGGCTGATCATACTCTGATCACGTGATTGATCATGCACTGATCACTTGGATATCATGCACTGATCACGTGGCTGATCATACACTGTTCACGTGTCTGACCATGCACTGATCACGTGGCTGATCATACACTGCTCACGTAAATGATCATGCCCTGATCACGTGGCTATCTTGCACTGATCATATGGCTGAACATGCACTGTTCACGTGGCTGATCACACACCTGTCACGTGACTGATCATGCAGTGATCACGTGGCACTCATGCACTGATCACGTGGCTGATCATACTCTGCTCACGTAACTGATCATGCACACATCAGGTGGCTATCATGCACTGCTCACGTGGCTGGTCATGCAATGATCACGGAGCTACCATATACTGGTCACGTGACTCATCATGCACAGATCACGTAAGTGATCATGCACTGTTCACGTGACTGATCATGTACTGATCACGAGACTGATCATGCACTGATCACGTGGCTATCATGCACTGCTCACGTGGTGATCATACAACGATCACGTAGCAACCATGTACTGGTCACGTGACTGATCATGCACTGATCACGTAATTGATCCTGCACTGATCACATGGCTCATCACGCACGGATCACGTGACTGTTCACGCACCTATCACTTGACTGATCATGCACTGATCACGTGGCTATAATGCACTGATCACGTGGCTGATCATACACTGTTCACGTGCCTGGTCATGCACAGATCACGTGACTAATCATGAACTGATCACGTGGCTATAATTCACTGATCACGTGGATATCATGCACTGATTACGTGCCTGTCATGCACAGATCACGTGACTAATAATGAACTGATCACGTAGGTATCATGCACTGATCACGTTATTGATTATACACTGTTCTCGTGTCTGATCATGCACTGATCACGTGGATGATCATACACTGCTCACGTAGCTGATCAGGCACTGAACACGTGTCTATCATGCAGTGCTCACATGGCTGACCCTGCAATGATCACGTAGCTAACATGTACTGGTCACGTGACTGATCATGCAATGGTAACGTAATTAACCATGCACTGATCACGTGACTGATCATGCCCTGATCACGTGACTGATCATGCACTGATCACGTGGCTAGCATTCACTGCTAACGTGGCTGATAATACAATGATCACATAGCTACAATGTACTGGTCACGTGACTGATCATGCACTGGTCACGTAATTGATCATGCACTGATCACGTGGTTGATCATACACTGATCACGTAACTGATCATGCACTGTTCACATGACTGATCATGCACTGATCACGTGGCTATCATGCACGTGAAAATAGTCGCCTAGGCCATCTCTCCTTCGAATACCCTGGATCAGCTGGGGATGGTCCCCGGCAGGTGGCGCCCGAACAGGGCCCTCAGGAGGAAATACTCAAAGAGCTGAGCAGACACGAACCACGCAATCAGCAGGCAATAAGCATGGAGGTCAGCAGTGACGAATCATGCTGCTCAAGTGGCAATAATCAAGCAGGTGACCAGGCAGGAATCACGCAGCTCAGCTGGCACTTGTCCAGCATATGAGCCGACAGGAATCACGCAGCTCAGCTGGCAATTGTCATGCAGATGAGCCGGCAGGAATCACACAGCTCAGCAGGCCCTGATCACGTGACTCTGCAGGCACTGATCTCGTGGCTGATCAAGTACAGATCAGGTGATTGAGCATGCACTGATCACGTGGCTATCATGCACTGATCACGTGACTTCGCATGCACTGTGACGTGGCTGCTCAGGCACTGATCACATGGCTCATCATGCACTGATCACGTGTTTATCAGGCAATGATCAGTGACTGACAGGCGCTGATCATGGGACTGTGCACCCAATGATCACGTGGCTATCATGCACTGATCACGTGACTGCGCATGCACTGATGACGTGGCTGTTCGGGCACTGATCACGTGTTTATCAGGCAGTGATCAGTGACTGACAGGCGCTGATCATGGGACTGTGCACGCACTGATCACGTGGCTATCATGCACGGATCAGGTGACTTCCCATGGACTGATGACGTGGCTGATCAGGCACTGATCACGTGTTTATCAGACAGTGATCAGTGACTGACAGGCGCTGATCATGGGACTGTGCACGCACTGATCAGGTGGCTGATGAGGAACTGACTACCTGACTGCCCATGCAGTGATCACGTGGCTGGTCGTTCACTGATCACGTGTTTCTCATACGGTGATCACGTGACTGAGAGGCGCTGATTACGTGACTGTGCCGTCAGTGATCACGTGGCTGAGCAGGCACTGATATCGTGACTGAGCATGCACTGATCATGTGCCGGGAGCCGGGGAGGCCTTCCAATCTGGACAAAGGTCATGAGGAAGGAGGCTCGGCATACGCAAATGCGGAATCGAGCCTCAGGAGTCCACCCGGATATTCTCGAGCATCTACCCCCCAAAAAAACCAGAGTCTCCCTACTGTATTGCTTTGTGCACTCACCTCTGATTTCACTGGGGGCTGTCCCCCACCACCATCTCGCTCTCTCTGTCAAAGAGTTAACTTAGAGCTCCAATTCATAAGGTTCCTTGTCACTCTTCCCTTTAACTTCCAGCTGAGTCTCCATCTGGAGCGCGGAACCCACCACCCTTACTAATTATGCCTGGGCTGCTAAGACCCACTCGAAAAGGTGTCTAGGGTGAGGCACCTTCCGCCATTCGAGAGGGCGCCTGCGGCCTACGTAAGTGATGCAAAATTCTTGCCTTGATGTTTGATTGCTCTCCCACGTAAACCAAGCTACTCAGTCTCTTTTCTCCTCCGAATTTTCCTACTCAGCTCTCCTCATACTATTATTCTTGACATCTCTGATTAGCATATAAATAGTCGCCTAGGCCATCTCTCCTTCAAATACCCTGGATCAGCTGGGGCTGGTCCCCGGCAGGTGGCGACCGAACAGGGACCTCAGGAGGAAATACTCAAAGAGCTGAGCAGACACGAACCACGCAATCAGCAGGCAATAAGCATGGAGGTCAGCAGTGACGAATCATGCTGCTCAACTGGCAATAATCAAGCAGGTGACCAGGCAGGAATCACGCAGCTCAGCTGGCAATTGTCATGCAGATGAGCCGGCAGGAATCACGCAGCTCAGCAGGCCCTGATCACGTGACTCTGCAGGCACTGATCTCGTGGCTGATCAAGTACAGATCACGTGATTCAGCATGCACTGATCACGTGGCTATCATGCACTGATCACGTGACTGCGCATGCACTGTGACGTGGCTGCTCAGGCACTGATCACATGGCTCGTCATGCACTGATCACGTGTTTATCAGGCAATGATCAGTGACTGACAGGCGCTGATCATGGGACTGTGCACGCACTGATCACGTGGCTATCATGCACGGATCAGGTGACTTCACATAGACTGATGACGTGGCTGATCAGGCACTGATCACGTGTTTATCAGACAGTGATCAGTGACTGACAGGCGCTGATCATGGGACTGTGCATGCACTGATCAGGTGGCTGATCAGGAACTGACCACCTGACTGAGCATGCAGTGATCATGTGGCTGGTCATTCACTGATCACGTGTTTATCATACGGTGATCACGTGACTGAGAGGCGCTTTTCACGTGACTGTGCCGACAGTGATCACGTGGCTGATCATGCACTGATATCGTGACTGAGCATGCACTGATCATGTGCCGGGAGCCGGGGAGGCCTTCCACTCTGGACAAAGGTCATGAGGAAGGAGGCTCGGCATACGCAAATGCGGGATCGAGCCTCAGGAGTCCACCCGGTTATTCTCGAGCATCTGCCCCCCAAAAAACCAGATTCTCCCTACTGTATTGCTTTGTGCTCTCACCTCTGATTTCACTGGGGGCTGTCCCCCACCACCATCTCGCTCTCTCTGTCAAAGAGTTAACTTACAGCTCCAATTCATAAAGTTCCTTGTCATTCTTCCCTTTAACTTCCAGCTGAGTCTCCATCTGGAGCGCGGAACCCACCACCCTTACTAGTTATGCCTGGGCTGCTAAGACCCACTCGAGAAGGTGTCTAAGTTGAGGCACCTTCCGCCATTCGAGAGGGCGCCTGCGGCCTACCTAAGTGGTGCAAACTTCTTGTCTTGAAGTTTGATTGGTCTCCCGTGTAAACCAAGCTACTCAGTCTCTTTTCTCCACCGAATTTTCCTACTGAGCTCACCTCATATTATTATTCTTGACATCTCTGATTAGCATATAAATAGTCGCCTAGGCCATCTCTCCTTCGAATACCCTGGATCAGCTGGGGATGGTGCCCGGCAGGTGGCGCCCGAACAGGGACCTCAGGAGGCAATACTCAAAGAGCTGTGCAGACACGAACCACGCAATCAGCAGGCAATAAGCATGGAGCTCAGCAGTGACGAATCATGCTGCTCAACTGGCAATAATCAAGCAGGTGACCAGGCAGGAATCACGCAGCTCAGCTGGCAATTGTCATGCAGATGAGCCGGCAGGAATCACGCAGCTCAGCAGGCCCTGATCACGTGACTCTGCAGGCACTGATCTCGTGGCTGATCAAGTACAGATCACGTGATTGAGCATGCACTGATCACGTGGCTATCATGCACTGATCACGTGACTGCGCATGCACTGATGACGTGGCTGTTCGGGCACTGATTACGTGTTTATCAGGCAGTGATCAGTGACTGACAGGCGCTGATCATGGGACTGTGCACGCACTGATCACGTGGCTATCATGCACTGATCAGGTGACTTCGCATGGACTGATGACGTGGCTGATCAGGCACTGATCACGTGTTTATCAGACAGTGATCAGTGACTGACAGGCGCTGATCATGGGACTGTGCATGCACTGATCAGGTGGCTGATCAGGAACTGACCACCTGACTGAGCATGCAGTGATCATGTGGCTGGTCATTCACTGATCACGTGTTTATCATACGGTGATCACGGGACTGAGAGGCGCTTATCACGTGACTGTGCCGACAGTGATCACGTGGCTGATCATGCACTGATATCGTGACTGAGCATGCACTGATCATGTGCCGGGAGCCGGGGAGGCCTTCCACTCTGGACAAAGGTCATGAGGAAGGAGGCTCGGCATACGCAAATGCGGGATCGAGCCTCAGGAGTCCACCCGGTTATTCTCGAGCATCTGCCCCCCAAAAAAACCAGATTCTCCCTACTGTATTGCTTTGTGCTCTCACCTCTGATTTCACTGGGGGCTGTCCCCCACCACCATCTCGCTCTCTCTGTCAAAGAGTTAACTTACAGCTCCAATTCATAAAGTTCCTTGTCATTCTTCCCTTTAACTTCCAGCTGAGTCTCCATCTGGAGCGCGGAACCCACCACCCTTACTAGTTATGCCTGGGCTGCTAAGACCCACTCGAGAAGGTGTCTAAGTTGAGGCACCTTCCGCCATTCGAGAGGCCGCCTGCGGCCTACGTAAGTGGTGCAAACTTCTTGTCTTGAAGTTTGATTGGTCTCCCGCGTAAACCAAGCTACTCAGTCTCTTTTCTCCACCGAATTTTCCTACTGAGCTCTCCTCATACTATTATTCTTGACATCTCTGATTAGCATATAAATAGTCGCCTAGGCCATCTCTCCTTCGAATACCCTGGATCAGCTGGGGATGGTGCCCGGCAGGTGGCGCCCGAACAGGGACCTCAGTAGGCAATACTCAAAGAGCTGTGCAGACACGAACCACGCAATCAGCAGGCAATAAGCATGGAGGTCAGCAGTGACGAATCATGCTGCTCAACTGGCAATAATCAAGCAGGTGACCAGGCAGGAATCACGCAGCTCAGCTGGCACTTGTCAAGCAGATGAGCCGACATGAATCACGCAGCTCAGCTGGCAATTGTCATGCAGATGAGCCGGCAGGAATCACGCAGCTCAGCAGGCCCTGATCACGTGACTCTGCAGGCACTGATCTCGTGGCTGATAAAGTACAGATCACGTGACTGAGCATGCACTGATCACATGGCTCATCATGCACTGATCACGTGTTTATCTGGCAATGATCAGTGACTGACAGGGGCTGATCATGGGACTGTGCACACACTGATCACGTGGCTATCATGCACTGATCACGTGACTGCGCATGCACTGATGACGTGGCTGCTCAGGCACTGATCACGTGTTTATCAGATAGTGATCAGTGACTGACAGGCGCTGATCATGGGACTGTGCACGCACTGATCAGGTGGCTGATCAGGAACTGACCACCTGACTGAGCATGCAGTGATCATGTGGCTGGTCATTCACTGATCACGTGTTTATCATACGGTGATCACGTGACTGAGAGGCGCTTATCACGTGACTGTGCCGTCAGTGATCACGTGGCTGATCATGCACTGATATCGTGACTGAGCATGCACTGATCATGTGCCGGGAGCCGGGGAGGACTTCCACTCTGGACAAAGGTCATGAGGAAGGAGGCTCGGCATACGCAAATGCGGGATCGAGCCTCAGGAGTCCACCCGGTTATTCTCGAGCATCTGCCCCCCAAAAAAACCAGAGTCTCCCTACTGTATTGCTTTGTGCTCTCACCTCTGATTTCACTGGGGGCTGTCCCCCACCACCATCTCGCTCTCTCTGTCAAAGAGTTAACTTACAGCTCCAATTCATAAAGTTCCTTGTCATTCTTCCCTTTAACTTCCAGCTGAGTCTCCATCTGGAGCGCGGAACCCACCACCCTTACTAATTATGCCTGGGCTGCTAAGACCCACTCGAGTAGGTGTCTAGTGTGAGGCACCTTCCGCCATTCGAAAGGGCGCCTGCGGCCTATGTAAGTGGTGCAAACTTCTTGTCTTGAAGTTTGATTGGTCTTCCGCGTAAACCAAGCTACTCAGTCTCTTTTCTCCTCCGAATTTTCCTACTCAGCTCTCCTCATACTATTGTTCTTGACATCTCTGATTAGCATATAAATAGTCGCCTAGGCCATCTCTCCTTCGAATACCCTGGATCAGGTCGGGCTGGTCCCCGGCAGGCGGCGCCCGAACAGGGACCTCAGGAGGCAATACTCAAAGAGCTGTGCAGACACGAACCACGCAATCAGCAGGCAATAAGCATGGAGCTCAGCAGTGACGAATCATGCTGCTCAACTGGCAATAATCAAGCAGGTGACCAGGCAGGAATCACGCAGCTCAGCTGGCAATTGTCATGCAGATGAGCCGGCAGGAATCACGCAGCTCAGCAGGCCCTGATCACGTGACTCTGCAGGCACTGATCTCGTGGCTGATCAAGTACAGATCACGTGATTGAGCATGCACTGATCACGTGGCTATCATGCACTGATCACGTGACTGCGCATGCACTGATGACGTGGCTGTTCGGGCACTGATTACGTGTTTATCAGGCAGTGATCAGTGACTGACAGGCGCTGATCATGGGACTGTGCACGCACTGATCACGTGGCTATCATGCACTGATCAGGTGACTTCGCATGGACTGATGACGTGGCTGATCAGGCACTGATCACGTGTTTATCAGACAGTGATCAGTGACTGACAGGCGCTGATCATGGGACTGTGCATGCACTGATCAGGTGGCTGATCAGGAACTGACCACCTGACTGAGCATGCAGTGATCATGTGGCTGGTCATTCACTGATCACGTGTTTATCATACGGTGATCACGTGACTGAGAGGCGCTTATCACGTGACTGTGCCGACAGTGATCACGTGGCTGATCATGCACTGATATCGTGACTGAGCATGCACTGATCATGTGCCGGGAGCCGGGGAGGACTTCCACTCTGGACAAAGGTCATGAGGAAGGAGGCTCGGCATACGCAAATGCGGGATCGAGCCTCAGGAGTTCACCCGGTTATTCTCCAGCATCTGCCCCCCAAAAAAACCAGATTCTCCCTACTGTATTGCTTTGTGCTCTCACCTCTGATTTCACTGGGGGCTGTCCCCCACCACCATCTCGCTCTCTCTGTCAAAGAGTTAACTTACAGCTCCAATTCATAAAGTTCCTTGTCATTCTTCCCTTTAACTTCCAGCTGAGTCTCCATCTGGAGCGCGGAACCCACCACCCTTACTAGTTATGCCTGGGCTGCTAAGACCCACTCGAGAAGGTGTCTAAGTTGAGGCACCTTCCGCCATTCCAGAGGCCGCCTGCGGCCTACGTAAATGGTGCAAACTTCTTGTCTTGAAGTTTGATTGGTCTCCCGCTTAAACCAAGCTACTCAGTCTCTTTTCTCCACCGAATTTTCCTACTGAGCTCTCCTCATACTATTATTCTTGACATCTCTGATTAGCATATAAATAGTCGCCTAGGCCATCTCTCCTTCGAATACCCTGGATCAGCTGGGGATGGTGCCCGGCAGGTGGCGCCCGAACAGGGACCTCAGTAGGCAATACTCAAAGAGCTGTGCAGACACGAACCACGCAATCAGCAGGCAATAAGCATGGAGGTCAGCAGTGACGAATCATGCTGCTCAACTGGCAATAATCAAGCAGGTGACCAGGCAGGAATCACGCAGCTCAGCTGGCACTTGTCAAGCAGATGAGCCGGCAGGAATCACGCAGCTCAGCAGGCCCTGATCACGTGACTCTGCAGGCACTGATCTCGTGGCTGATCAAGTACAGATCAGGTGATTGAGCATGCACTGATCACGTGGCTATCATGCACTGATCACGTGACTGCGCATGCACTGATGACGTGGCTGCTCAGGCACTGATCACATGACTCCTCATGCACTGATTACGTGTTTATCAGGCAATGATCAGTGACTGACAGGCGCTGATCATGGGACTGTGCACCCAATGATCACGTGGCTATCATGCACTGATCACGTGACTGTGCATGCACTGATGACGTGGCTGCTCAGGCACTGATCACATGGCTCATCATGCACTGATCACGTGTTTATCAGGCAATGATGAGTGACTGACAGGCGCTGATCATGGGACTGTGCACCCAATGATCACGTGGCTATCATGCACTGATCACGTGACTGCGCATGCACTGATGACGTGGCTGATCAGGCACTGATCACAGGGCTCATCATGCACTGATCACGTGTTTATCAGGCAATGCTCAGTGACTGACAGGCGCTGATCATGGGACTGTGCACGCACTGATCACGTGGCTATCATGCACTTATCACGTGACTTCGCATGGACTGATGACGTGGCTGATCAGGCACTGATCACGTGTTTATCAGACAGTGATCAGTGACTGACAGGCGCTGATCATGGGACTGTGCACGCACTGATCAGGTGGCTGATCAGGAACTGACCACCTGACTGAGCATGCAGTGATCATGTATCTGGTCATTCACTGATCACGTGTTTATCATACGGTGATCACGTGACTGAGAGGCGCTTATCACGTGACTGTGCCGTCAGTGATCACGTGGCTGATCATGCACTGATATCGTGACTGAGCATGCACTGATCATGTGCCGGGAGCCGGGGAGGACTTCCACTCTGGACAAAGGTCATGAGGAAGGAGGCTCGGCATACGCAAATGCGGGATCGAGCCTCAGGAGTCCACCCGGTTATTCTCGAGCATCTGCCCCCCAAAAAAACCAGAGTCTCCCTACTGTATTGCTTTGTGCTCTCACCTCTGATTTCACTGGGGGCTGTCCCCCACCACCATCTCGCTCTCTCTGTCAAAGAGTTAACTTACAGCTCCAATTCATAAAGTTCCTTGTCATTCTTCCCTTTAACTTCCAGCTGAGTCTCCATCTGGAGCGCGGAACCCACCACCCTTACTAATTATGCCTGGGCTGCTAAGACCCACTCGAGTAGGTGTCTAGTGTGAGGCACCTTCCGCCATTCGAGAGGGCGCCTGCGGCCTATGTAAGTGGTGCAAACTTCTTGTCTTGAAGTTTGATTGGTCTTCCGCGTAAACCAAGCTACTCAGTCTCTTTTCTCCTCCGAATTTTCCTACTCAGCTCTCCTCATACTATTGTTCTTGACATCTCTGATTAGCATATAAATAGTCGCCTAGGCCATCTCTCCTTCGAATACCCTGGATCAGGTCGGGCTGGTCCCCGGCAGGCGGCGCCCGAACAGGGACCTCAGGAGGCAATACTCAAAGAGCTGTGCAGACACGAACCACGCAATCAGCAGGCAATAAGCATGGAGCTCAGCAGTGACGAATCATGCTGCTCAACTGGCAATAATCAAGCAGGTGACCAGGCAGGAATCACGCAGCTCAGCTGGCACTTGTCCAGGATATGAGCCGACAGGAATCACGCAGCTCAGCTGGCAATTGTCATGCAGATGAGCCGGCAGGAATCACGCAGCTCAGCAGGCCCTGATCACGTGACTCTGCAGGCACTGATCACGTGGCTGATCAAGTACGGATCACGTGACTGAGCATGCACTGATCACATGGCTATCATGCACTGATCAGGTGTCTGCCCATGCACTGATGACGTGGCTAATCAGGCACTGATCACAGGGCTCATCATGCACTGATCACGTGTTTATCATACGGTGATCACGTGACTGACAGGCGCTGATCACGTGACTGTGCTGTCAGTGATCACGTGACTAATAATGAAGTGATCACGTGGCTATCCTGCACTGATCACGTGGCTCATCACCCACTGATCACGTGGCTAATCACACACGTATCACGTGACTGATCATGTACAGATCACGTGACTAATCATGAAGTAATCACGTGGCTATCATGCACTGGCCATGTGGCTATCATGCACTGTTCACGTGGCTGATCATGCAATGATCACGTAGAAACCATGTACTGGTCACGTGACTGATCATGCACTGATCACTTAATTGATCCTGCACTGATCACTTGACTGATCATGCACTGATCACGTGGCTATAATGAACTGATCACGTGGCTGATCATACATTGTTCACGTGCCTGGTCATGCACAGATCACCTGACTAATCATGAACTGATCACGTGGCTATAATTCACTGATCACGTAGATATCATGCACTGATTATGTGCCTGTCATGCACAGATCACGTCACTAATCATGAACTGATCACGTAGGTATCATGCACTGATCACCTGGCTGACCATTCACTGTTCACGTGTCTGATCATGCACTGATCACGTGGCTGCTCATACACTGATCACGTGCCTGGTCATGACCTGATCACGTGGCTGATCATGCACTGATCACATGGCTATAATGCTCTGCTCACGTGGCTGATCATGCAATGATCACGTAGCTACAATGTACTGGTCACGTGAGTGATCATGCACTGATCACGTAATTGATCATTCACTGATCAGGTGACTTATCATACACTGTTCACGTGACTGATCATGCACTGATCACGTGACTGATCATGCATATATGACGTGGCTACCATGCACTGTTCACGTGGCTGATCATACACTGATCACCTGCCTGGTCATGCACAGATCACGTGACTAATCATGAACTGATCACGTGGTTATCATGCACTGATCACGTGGCTGATTATGCAATGATCATGTAATTGATCATGCAATGATCAGTTGGCTATCATGCACTGACTACTTGGCTGATCATACACTGATCACGTGACTGATAATGCACTGATCACGTGACTGATAATGCACTGATCATCTGGCTATCATGCACTCATTACCAGGCTATCGTGCACTGATCACCTGGTTGGTCGTACACTGATAACGAGACTGATCATGCACTGATCACGTCTATATCACGCACTGATCACATGACTACACATGCACTGATCATGTGGATGATCATACTCTGCTCCCGAAACCGATCATGCAGTGATCACGTGGCTATCATGCACTGCTCACATGGCTGATCATGCAATGATCACATAGCTACCATGTACTGGTCACGTGAGTGATCATGCACTGATCACGTAATTGATCATGCACTGATCAGGTGAATTATCATGAACTGATCATGTGGCTGATCATGCACTGATCACTTGGCTCATCATACCCTGGTCACGTGACTGATCATGCACTGATCTCGTGACTGATCATGCACTGACCACGTGGCTATTATGCTCTGCTTATGTGGCTGATCATGCAATGATCACGTAGCAACCATGTACTGGTCATGTGACGGATCATGCACTGATAAAGTAATTGATCCTGCACTGATCACGTGGCTCATCATGCACTGATCACGTGGCTGATCACACATGTATCACGTGACTGATCATGACCTGACCACGTGGCTCTAATGCACTGATCACGTGGCTATCATGCCCTGATCACGTGGATATCATACACTGATCACGTGGCTGATCACACACGTATCACGTGACTGATCATGCACTGATCACGTAAATGATCATGCACTGTTCACGTGACTGATCTTGTACTGATCACGTGACTGATCATGCACTGCTCACGTGGCTATCATGCACTGCTCACGTGGCTGATCATGCAATGATCATGTACCAACCAAATACTGGTCACGTGGCTCTTCATTCACTGATCACGTGACTGTTCACGCACTGAATACTTGACTGATCATGCACTGATCACGTGTCTATCATGCAGTGCTCACGTGGCTGATCCTGCAATGATCACGTAGCTAACATATACTGGTCACGTGACTGATCATGCAATGGTAACGTAATTGATCATGCACTGATCACGTGACTGATCATGCCCTGATCACGTGACTGATCATGCACTGATCACGTGGCTATCATTCACTGCTAACGTGGCTGATAATACAATGATCACATAGCTACAATGTACTGGTCACGTGACTGATCATGCACTGGTCACGTGGTTGATCATACACTGATCACGTAACTGATCATGCACTGTTCACATGACTGATCATGCACTGATCACGTGGCTATCATGCACTGATCACGAGGCTGATCATACACTGATCACGTGCATGATCATGCACAGATCACGTGATTACTCATGAAGTGATCACGTCGGCTATCATGCACTGATCACGTGCCTATCATGCACTGATCACGTGCCTATCATGCACTGATCACGTGGCTGATCATGCAATGATCACGTAATTGATCATGCACTGATCACGTGACTGATCATGCAATGATCAGTTGGATATCATGCACTGATTACTTGGATGATCATACACTGATCACGTGACTGATAATGCACTGATCATCTGGCTATCATGCACTCCTTACCTGGCTATCGTGCACTGATCACGTGGTTGATCATACACTGATCACGAGACTGATCATGCACTGATCACATCTATATCATGCACTGATCACATGACTGCCCATGCACTGATCACGGGGATGATCATACACTGATCATCTGACAGATCATGCAGTGATCACGTGGCTATCATGCACTGATCAAGTGGCTGATCATACTCTGCTCCCGAAACTGATCTTGCACTGATCACGTGGCTATCATGCATTGCTCACGTGGCTGATCATGCAATTATCACATAGCTACCATGTACTGGTCACGTGAGTGATCATGCACTGATCACGTAATTGATCATGCACTGATCAGGTGACTTATCATGCACTGTTCACGTGACTGATCATGCACTGATCACGTGACTGATCATGCACTGATCTCGTGGCTATCATGCACGGCTCACGTGGCTGATCATGCAGTGATCACGTAGCTACCATGTACTGGTCACGTGACTGATCATGCACTGATGACGTAATTGATAATGCACTGATCATGTGGCTGATCATGCACTGATCACATGGCTGATCATACACTGATCACGTGACTGATCATGCACTGATCATGTGGCTGACATGCACTGATCACTTGGCTGGTCATACACTGATCACCTGCCTGGTCATGCACTGATCACGTGGCTGATCATGCACTGATCACGTGACTGATCATGCACTGATCACGTGGCTGATCATGCACAGATCACGTGGCTATCATGCACTGCTCACGTGGCTGATCATGCAATGATCACGCAGTTATCATGTACTGGTCACATGACTGATCATGCACTGATCACGTGACTGATCATGCACTGTTCACGTGGCTATCATGCACTACTCACGTGGCTGATCATGCACTGATCACGTAATGGATCATGCACTGATTATGTGGCTTATTATGCACTGATCACG
Organism: Bos taurus; assembly: GCF_002263795.3. NCBI lineage: Eukaryota > Metazoa > Chordata > Mammalia > Artiodactyla > Bovidae > Bos > Bos taurus. The sequence goes on from NW_020190695.1 coordinate 126,890, forward strand.
TGGCGGATCATACACTGTTCACGTGCCAGGTCATGCACAAATCACGTGACTAATCATGAACTGATCACGTGGGTATATTTCACTGATCAAGTGGATTTCATGCACTGATTACGTTCCTGTCATGCACAGAACACGTCACTAATCATGAACTGATCACGTAGGTATCATGAACTGATCTCGTGGCTGAGCATTCACTGTTCACGTGTCTGATCATGCACTGATCACGTGGCTGCTCATACACTGATCACATGCCTGGTCATGACCTGATCACGTGGCTGATCATGCAATGATCACGTAGCTACCATATACTGGTCACGTGAGTGATCATGCACTGATCACGTAATTGATCATTCACTGATCAGGTGACTTATCATACACTGTTCACGTGACTGATCATGCACTGATCACGTGACTGATCATGCACTGACCTCGTGGCTATCATGCACGGCTCACGTGGCTGATCATGCAATGATCACGTAGCTACCATGTACTGGTCACGTGACTGATCATGCTCTGATCACTTAATTGATCATGCACTGATAATGTGGGAGATCATGCACTGATCACATGGCCGATCATACACTGATCACGTGACTGATCATGCACTGATCACGTGGCTATCATGCACTGATCATGTGGCTGATCATGCACTGATCACGTGACTGATCATGCACTGATAACGTGGCTGATCATGCACTGATCACGTGGCTATAATGCACTGCTCACGCGGCTGATCATGCAATGATCATGTAGCTACCATATATCGGTCTCGTGACTGATCATACACCCATCAGGTTACTGATCATGCATATATGATGTGGCTACCATGCACTGTTCACGTGGCTGATCATACACTGATCACCTGCCTGGTCATGCACAGGTCACGTGACTAATCATGAACTGATCATGTAGCTATCATGCACTGTTCACCTGGCTGATCATGCACTGATCACGTGGCTATCATGCAATGATCACGTGGCTATCATGCACTGATCACATGGCTGATCATGCACTGATACCGTGACTGAGCCTGGACTGATCACCTGACTATCATGTAGTGATCACGTAAGTTAATGGCGCTGATCATGTGACTGATCATGCACTGATCATTTTGCTATCATACACTGATCATGTGCCTCTGGAGGCAATAAACAAAGTGCTGAGTAGGCACGAATCAAACAGTCAGCAGGCACTAATCGTGGAACTCAGCTGTGAGGAATCATGCTGCTCAGCTGGCAATAATCAAGCATCTGAGCAGGCAGGAATTACGCAGCACAGCTGGCAATTGTCAAGCAGATGACAGGCAGGAATCGTGCAGCTCAGCTGGCAATTGTCAAGCAGATGAGCAGAGAGTAATCACGCAGCTCAGCAGGCCCTGATCACGTGACTGAGCATGCACTGTTCACGTGGCTGATCATACACTGATCACGTGATTGATCATGCACTGATCACTTGGATATCATGCACTGATCACGTGGCTCATCATACACTGTTCACGTGTCTGACCATGCACTGATCAAGTGGCTGATCATACACTGCTCACGTAACTGATCATGCACTGATCACGTGGCTATCATGCACTGATCACGTGGATGAACATGCACTGTTCACGTGGCTGATCACACACCTGTCACATGACTGATCATGCAGTGATCACGTGGCACTCATGCACTGATCACGCGGCTGATCATACTCTGCTCACCTAACTGATCATGCACACATCACGTGGCTATCATGCACTCCTCACGTGGCTGGTCATGCAATGATCACGTAGCTACAATATACTGGTCACGTGACTGATCATGCACTGATCACGTAAATGATCATGCACTCCTCACGTGGCTGATCATGCAATGATCACGTAGCAACCATGTACTGGTCACGTGACTGATCATGCACTGATCACGTAATTGATCCTGCACTGGTCATGTGGCTCATCATGCACTGATCACGTTGCTGATCACACATGTATCACGTGACTGATCATGCACTGATCACGTGGCTCTCATGCACTGATCACGTGGCTATCATGCACTGATCACGTGGATATCATGCAGTGATCACGTGGCTATCATGCACTTATATCATGCACTGATCACGTGGCTGATCACACACATATCACGTGACTGATCATGGACTGATCACGTGGCTATCATGCACTGATCACGTGGCTATCATGCACTGATCACGTGGCTGATCATGCAATGATCACGTAGCTACCCTGTACTGGTCACGTGACTGATCATGCACTGATCACGTAATTGATCCTCCACTGATCACGTGGCTCATCACGCACTGATCACGTGGCTGATCACACACGTATCACGTGACTGATCATGTACAGATCACGTGATTAATCATGAAGTAATCACGTGGTTATCATGCACTTCCCACGTGGCTATCATGCACTGATCACGTGGCTGATCATGCAATGATCACGTAGCTACCATGTACTGGTCACGTGACTGATCATGCACTGATCAAGTATTGATCCTGGACTGAGCACGTGGCTCATCACGCACTGATCACGTGGCTGATCACACACGTATCACGTGACTGATCATGTACAGATCACGTGACTAATCATGAAGTAATCACGTGGCTATCATGCACTGCCCACGTGGGTATCATGCACTGATCACGTGGCTGATCATGCAATGATCACTTAGCTACCATGTACTGGTCACATGACTGATCATGCACTGATCACGTGACTGATCATGCACTGATCACTTGGCTATCATGCACTACTCACGTGGCTGATCATGCAATGATCATGTAGCTACCATGTACCGGTCACGTGACTGATCATACACCCATCAGGTGACGGATCATGCACTGATCTCGTGGCTATCATGCACTGATCACGAGACTGATCATGCACTGATCACGTCTATATCATGCACTGATCACATGACTGCCCATGCACTGATCACGTGGATGATCATACACTGATCATGTGACAGATCATGCAGTGATCACGTGGCTATCAAGCACTGATCAAGTGTCTGATCGTACTCTGCTCCCGAAACTGATCATGCACTGATCACGTGGCTATCATGCACTGCTCACGTGGCTGATCATGCAATGATCACGTAGCTACCATGTACTGGTCACGTGACTGATCATGCAATGATCACGTAATTGATCATGCACTGATCGGGTGACTTATTATGCACTGTTCACGTGAGTGATCCTGCACTGATCACGTGACTGATCATGCACTGATCTCGTGGCTATCATGCACGACTCACGTGGCTGATCATGCAATGATCACGTACTACCATGTACTGGTCACGTGACTGATCATGCATAAACCAAGTAAATGATCATGCACTGATCTCGTGACTGATCATGCACTGATCACGTGGCTATCATGCACTGATCACTTGGCTGGTCATACACTGATCACGTGCCTGGTCATGCACTGATAACGTGGCTGATCATGCACTGATCACTTGGCTGGTCATACACTGATCACGTGCCTGGTCATACACTAATCACGTGGCTATAATGCACTGCTCACCTGGCTGATCATGCAATGATCACGCAGCTACCATGTACTGGTCTCATGACTGATCATGCACTTATCACGTGACTGATCATGCACTGATCACGTGGCTATCATGCACTACTCACGTGGCTGAACATGCAATGATCATGTAGCTACCATGTACCGGTCACCTGACTGATACTTCACCCATCAGGTGACTGATCATGCACTGATCACGTGGCTATCATGCAATGATCACGTGACTATCATGCACTGATTACTTGTCTGATCATACACTGATCACGTGACTGATAATGCACTGATCATCTGGCTATCATGCACTCATTACCTGGCTATCGTGCACTGATCACCTGGTTGGTCATACACTGATCACGAGACTGATCATGCACTGATCACGTCTATATCACGCACTGATCACATGACTACCCATGCACTGATCATGTGGATGATCATACACTGATCATGTGACAGATCATGCAGTGACCACGTAGCTATCATGCACTGATCAAGTGGCTGATCATACTCTGCTCCCGAAACTGATCATGCAGTGATCACGTGGCTATCATGCACTGCTCACATGGCTGATCATGCAATGATCACATAGCTCCCATGTGCTGGTCACGTGGGTGATCATGCACTGATCAGGTGACTTATCATGAACTGATCATGTGGCTGATCATGCACTGATCACTTGGCTCATCATACCCTGGTCCCGTGACTGATCATGCACTGATCTCGTGACTGATCATGCACTGAACACGTGGCTATTATGCTCTGCTTATGTGGCTGATCATGCAATGATCACGTAGCAACCATGTACTGGTCACGTGACGGATCATGCACTGATCAAGTAATTGATCCTGCACTGGTCACGTGGCTCATCATGCACTGATCACGTGGCTGATCACACATGTATCACGTGACTGATCATGAACTGATCACGTGGCTCTCATGCACTGATCACGTGTCTATCATGCACTGATCACGTGGCTGATCACACACGTATCACGTGACTGATCATGCACTGATCACGTAAATGATCATGCACTGTTCACGTGACTGATCATGTACTGATCACCTGACTGATCATGCACTGCTCACGTGGCTATCATGCACTGCTCACGTGGCTGATCATGCAATGATCATGTAGCAACCAAATACTGGTCACGTGGCTCTTCATTCACTGATCATGTGACTGTTCACGCACTGAATACTTGACTGATCATGCACCGATCACGTGTCTATCATGCAGTGCTCACGTGGCTGATCCTGCAATGATCACGTAGCTAACATATACTGGTCACGTGACTGATCATGCAATGGTAACGTAATTGATCATGCACTGATCACGTGACTGATCATGCACTGATCACGTGGCTATCATGCACTGATCACGTGGCTATCATGCACTGCTAACGTGGCTGATAATACAATGATCACATAGCTACAATGTACTGGTCACGTGACTGATCATGCACTGGTCACGTAATTGATCATGCACTGATCACGTGGTTGATCATACACTGATCACATAACTGATCATGCACTGTTCACATGACTGATCATGCACTGATCACGAGGCTGGTCATACACTGATCACGTGCATGGTCATGCACAGATCACGTGATTACTCATGAAGTGATCACGTCGGCTATCATGCATTGATCACTTGGCTATCATGCACTGATCACGTGGCTATCATGCACTGATCACGTGGCTGATCATGCAAGATCACGTAATTGATCATGCACTGATCACGTGACTGATCATGCAATGATCAGTTGGCTATCATGCACTGATTACTTGGATGATCATACACTGATCACGTGACTGATAATGCACTGATCATCTGGCTATCATGCACTCCTTACCTGGCTATCGTGCACTGATCACGTGGTTGATCATACACTGATCACGAGACTGATCATGCACTGATCACATCTATATCATGCACTGATCACATGACTGCCCATGCACTGATCACGGGGATGATAATACACTGATCATCTGACAGATCATGCAGTGATCACGTGGCTGATCATACTCTGCTCCCGAAACTGATCTTGCACTGATCACGTGGCTATCATGCACTGCTCACGTGGCTGATCATGCAATTATCACATAGCTACCATGTACTGGTCACGTGAGTGATCATGCACTGATCACGTAATTGATCATGCACTGATCAGGTGACTTATCATGCACTGTTCACGTGACTGATCATGCACTGATCACGTGACTGATCATGCACTGATCTCGTGGCTATCATGCACGGCTCACGGGGCTGATCATGCAGTGATCACGTAGCTACCATGTACTGGTCACGTGACTGATCATGCACTGATGACGTAATTGATCATGCAATGATCATGTGGCTGATCATGCACTGATCACGTGGCTGATCATGCCCTGATCACGTGACTGATCATGCACTGATCACGTGGCTGATCATGCACAGATCACGTGGCTATCATGCACTGCTCACGTGGCTGATCATGCAATGATCACCCAGTTACCATGTACTTTTCACATGACTGATCATGCACTGATCACGTGACTGATCATGCACTGTTCACGTGGCTATCATGCACTACTCATGTGGCTGATCATGCACTGATCACATAATGGATCATGCACTGATTATGTGGCTGATTATGCATTGATCACGTGGCTATCATGCAGTGATCACGTGGCGGATCATACACTGTTCACGTGCCAGTTCATGCACAAATCATGTGACTAATCATGAACTGACCACGTGGGTATATTTCACTGATCAAGTGGATTTCATGCACTGATTACGTTCCTGTCATGCACAGATCACGTCACTAATCATGAACTGATCACGTAGGTATCATGCACTGATCTCGTGGCTGACCATTCACTGTTCACGTGTCTGATCATGCACTGATCACGTGGCTGCTCATACACTGATCACATGCCTGGTCATGACCTGATCACGTGGCTGATCATGCACTGATCACGTGGCTATAATGCACTGCTCACGTGGCTGATCATGCAATGATCACGTAGCTACCATGTACTGGTCACGTGAGTGATCATGCACTGATCACGTAATTGATCATTCACTGATCAGGTGACTTATCATACACTGTTCACGTGACTGATCATGCACTGATCAAGTGACTGATCATGCACTGATCTCGTGGCTATCATGCACGGCTCACGTGGCTGATCATGCAATGATCACGTAGCTACCATGTACTGGTCACGTGACTGATCATGCACTGATCACTTAATTGATCATGCACTGATAATGTGGGAGATCATGCACTGATCACGTGGCTGATCATACACTGATCACGTGACTGATCATGCACTGATCACGTGGCTGTCATGCACTGATCACTTGGCTGGTCATACACTGATCACGTGCCTGGTCATGCACTGATCACGTGGCTGATCATGCACTTATCACATGACTGATCATGCACTGATCACGTGGCTGATCATGCACTGCTCACGTAATTGATCATGCACTGATCACGTGGCTTATCATACACTCATCACGGGACTGATCATGCACTTATCACGACACTATCATGCATTGATTACATGACTCCACATGCACTGATCATGTGGATGATCATACACTGATTACGTGACTGATCATGCACTGATCACGGGACTGATCATGCACTGATCAGGTGGCTATCATGCACTGATCACTTGGATGGTCATACACTGATCACGTTCCTGGTCATGCACAGATTACGTGACTGATCATGCACTGATCACGTGGCTATCATGCACTGATCACTTGGATGGTCATACACCCATCACATGTCTGGTCATGTACAGATTACGTGACGGATCATGCACTGATCACGTGGCTATCATGCACTGATCACGTGACTGATCATGCTCTGATCACTTGGCTATCATGCACTGATCACGTGCCTGGTCATGCACAGATTACGTGACTGATCATGCACTGATCACGTGACTGCTCATGCACTGATCACCTGGCTATCATGCACTACTCACGTGGCTGATCATGCAATGATCATGTAGCTACCATGTACTGGTCACGTGACTGATCATACACCCATCAGGTGATGGATCATGCACTGATCACGTGGCTATCATGCACTGTTCACGTGGCTGATCATACACTGATCACCTGCCTGGTCATGCACAGATCACGTGACTAATCATGAACTGATCACGTAGCTATCATGCACTGATCACCTGGCTGATCATGCACTGATCACCTGGCTATCATGCAATGATCACGTGGCTATCATGCACGGATCACGTGGCTGATCATGCACTGATACCGTGACAGAGCATGGACTGATCACATGACTATCATGTAGTGATCACGTGACTTAATGGCGCTGATCATGTGACTGATCATGCGCTGATCATGTTTGCTATCATACACTGATCATGTGCCTCTGGAGGCAATAAACAAAGAGCTGAGTAGACACGAATCAAACAGTCAGCAGGCAACAATCATGGAAATCAGCTGTGAGGAATCATGCTGCTCAGCTGGCAATAATCAAGCAGCTGAGCAGGCAGCAATTACGCAGGACAGCTGGAAATTGTCAAGCAGATGACAGGCAGGAATCGTGCAGCTCAGCTGGCAATTGTCAAGCAGATGAGCAGACGGTAATCACGCAGCTCAGCAGGCCCTGATCACGTGACTGAGCACGCACCGTTCACGTGGCTGATCATACTCTGATCACGTGGCTGATCATACACTGCTCACGTAAATGATCATGCCCTGATCACGTGGCTATCTTGCACTGATCATATGGCTGAACATGCACTGTTCACGTGGCTGATCACACACCTGTCACGTGACTGATCATGCAGTGATCACGTGGCACTCATGCACTGATCACGTGGCTGATCATACTCTGCTCACGTAACTGATCATGCACACATCAGGTGGCTATCATGCACTGCTCACGTGGCTGGTCATGCAATGATCACGGAGCTACCATATACTGGTCACGTGACTCATCATGCACAGATCACGTAAGTGATCATGCACTGTTCACGTGACTGATCATGTACTGATCACGAGACTGATCATGCACTGATCACGTGGCTATCATGCACTGCTCACGTGGTGATCATACAACGATCACGTAGCAACCATGTACTGGTCACGTGACTGATCATGCACTGATCACGTAATTGATCCTGCACTGATCACGTGGCTCATCACGCACGGATCACGTGACTGTTCACGCACCTATCACTTGACTGATCATGCACTGATCACGTGGCTATAATGCACTGCTCACGTGGCTGATCATACACTGTTCACGTGCCTGGTCATGCACAGATCACGTGACTAATCATGAACTGAGCACGTGGCTATAATTCACTGATCACGTGGATATCATGCACTGATTACGTGCCTGTCATGCACAGATCACGTGACTAATAATGAACTGATCACGTAGGTATCATGCACTGATCACGTTATTGATTATACACTGTTCTCGTGTCTGATCATGCACTGATCACGTGGATGATCATACACTGCTCACGTAGCTGATCAGGCACTGATCACGTGTCTATCATGCAGTGCTCACATGGCTGACCCTGCAATGATCACGTAGCTAACATGTACTGGTCACGTGACTGATCATGCAATGGTAACGTAATTAACCATGCACTGATCACGTGACTGATCATGCCCTGATCACGTGACTGATCATGCACTGATCACGTGGCTAGCATTCACTGCTAACGTGGCTGATAATACAATGATCACATAGCTACAATGTACTGGTCACGTGACTGATCATGCACTGGTCACGTAATTGATCATGCACTGATCACGTGGTTGATCATACACTGATCACGTAACTGATCATGCACTGTTCACATGACTGATCATGCACTGATCACGTGGCTATCATGCACGTGAAAATAGTCGCCTAGGCCATCTCTCCTTCGAATACCCTGGATCAGCTGGGGATGGTCCCCGGCAGGTGGCGCCCGAACAGGGCCCTCAGGAGGAAATACTCAAAGAGCTGAGCAGACACGAACCACGCAATCAGCAGGCAATAAGCATGGAGGTCAGCAGTGACGAATCATGCTGCTCAAGTGGCAATAATCAAGCAGGTGACCAGGCAGGAATCACGCAGCTCAGCTGGCACTTGTCCAGCATATGAGCCGACAGGAATCACGCAGCTCAGCTGGCAATTGTCATGCAGATGAGCCGGCAGGAATCACACAGCTCAGCAGGCCCTGATCACGTGACTCTGCAGGCACTGATCTCGTGGCTGATCAAGTACAGATCAGGTGATTGAGCATGCACTGATCACGTGGCTATCATGCACTGATCACGTGACTTCGCATGCACTGTGACGTGGCTGCTCAGGCACTGATCACATGGCTCATCATGCACTGATCACGTGTTTATCAGGCAATGATCAGTGACTGACAGGCGCTGATCATGGGACTGTGCACCCAATGATCACGTGGCTATCATGCACTGATCACGTGACTGCGCATGCACTGATGACGTGGCTGTTCGGGCACTGATCACGTGTTTATCAGGCAGTGATCAGTGACTGACAGGCGCTGATCATGGGACTGTGCACGCACTGATCACGTGGCTATCATGCACGGATCAGGTGACTTCCCATGGACTGATGACGTGGCTGATCAGGCACTGATCACGTGTTTATCAGACAGTGATCAGTGACTGACAGGCGCTGATCATGGGACTGTGCACGCACTGATCAGGTGGCTGATGAGGAACTGACTACCTGACTGCCCATGCAGTGATCACGTGGCTGGTCGTTCACTGATCACGTGTTTCTCATACGGTGATCACGTGACTGAGAGGCGCTGATTACGTGACTGTGCCGTCAGTGATCACGTGGCTGAGCAGGCACTGATATCGTGACTGAGCATGCACTGATCATGTGCCGGGAGCCGGGGAGGCCTTCCAATCTGGACAAAGGTCATGAGGAAGGAGGCTCGGCATACGCAAATGCGGAATCGAGCCTCAGGAGTCCACCCGGATATTCTCGAGCATCTACCCCCAAAAAAACCAGAGTCTCCCTACTGTATTGCTTTGTGCACTCACCTCTGATTTCACTGGGGGCTGTCCCCCACCACCATCTCGCTCTCTCTGTCAAAGAGTTAACTTAGAGCTCCAATTCATAAGGTTCCTTGTCACTCTTCCCTTTAACTTCCAGCTGAGTCTCCATCTGGAGCGCGGAACCCACCACCCTTACTAATTATGCCTGGGCTGCTAAGACCCACTCGAAAAGGTGTCTAGGGTGAGGCACCTTCCGCCATTCGAGAGGGCGCCTGCGGCCTACGTAAGTGATGCAAAATTCTTGCCTTGATGTTTGATTGCTCTCCCACGTAAACCAAGCTACTCAGTCTCTTTTCTCCTCCGAATTTTCCTACTCAGCTCTCCTCATACTATTATTCTTGACATCTCTGATTAGCATATAAATAGTCGCCTAGGCCATCTCTCCTTCAAATACCCTGGATCAGCTGGGGCTGGTCCCCGGCAGGTGGCGACCGAACAGGGACCTCAGGAGGAAATACTCAAAGAGCTGAGCAGACACGAACCACGCAATCAGCAGGCAATAAGCATGGAGGTCAGCAGTGACGAATCATGCTGCTCAACTGGCAATAATCAAGCAGGTGACCAGGCAGGAATCACGCAGCTCAGCTGGCAATTGTCATGCAGATGAGCCGGCAGGAATCACGCAGCTCAGCAGGCCCTGATCACGTGACTCTGCAGGCACTGATCTCGTGGCTGATCAAGTACAGATCACGTGATTCAGCATGCACTGATCACGTGGCTATCATGCACTGATCACGTGACTGCGCATGCACTGTGACGTGGCTGCTCAGGCACTGATCACATGGCTCGTCATGCACTGATCACGTGTTTATCAGGCAATGATCAGTGACTGACAGGCGCTGATCATGGGACTGTGCACGCACTGATCACGTGGCTATCATGCACGGATCAGGTGACTTCACATAGACTGATGACGTGGCTGATCAGGCACTGATCACGTGTTTATCAGACAGTGATCAGTGACTGACAGGCGCTGATCATGGGACTGTGCATGCACTGATCAGGTGGCTGATCAGGAACTGACCACCTGACTGAGCATGCAGTGATCATGTGGCTGGTCATTCACTGATCACGTGTTTATCATACGGTGATCACGTGACTGAGAGGCGCTTTTCACGTGACTGTGCCGACAGTGATCACGTGGCTGATCATGCACTGATATCGTGACTGAGCATGCACTGATCATGTGCCGGGAGCCGGGGAGGCCTTCCACTCTGGACAAAGGTCATGAGGAAGGAGGCTCGGCATACGCAAATGCGGGATCGAGCCTCAGGAGTCCACCCGGTTATTCTCGAGCATCTGCCCCCCAAAAAAACCAGATTCTCCCTACTGTATTGCTTTGTGCTCTCACCTCTGATTTCACTGGGGGCTGTCCCCCACCACCATCTCGCTCTCTCTGTCAAAGAGTTAACTTACAGCTCCAATTCATAAAGTTCCTTGTCATTCTTCCCTTTAACTTCCAGCTGAGTCTCCATCTGGAGCGCGGAACCCACCACCCTTACTAGTTATGCCTGGGCTGCTAAGACCCACTCGAGAAGGTGTCTAAGTTGAGGCACCTTCCGCCATTCGAGAGGGCGCCTGCGGCCTACCTAAGTGGTGCAAACTTCTTGTCTTGAAGTTTGATTGGTCTCCCGTGTAAACCAAGCTACTCAGTCTCTTTTCTCCACCGAATTTTCCTACTGAGCTCACCTCATATTATTATTCTTGACATCTCTGATTAGCATATAAATAGTCGCCTAGGCCATCTCTCCTTCGAATACCCTGGATCAGCTGGGGATGGTGCCCGGCAGGTGGCGCCCGAACAGGGACCTCAGGAGGCAATACTCAAAGAGCTGTGCAGACACGAACCACGCAATCAGCAGGCAATAAGCATGGAGCTCAGCAGTGACGAATCATGCTGCTCAACTGGCAATAATCAAGCAGGTGACCAGGCAGGAATCACGCAGCTCAGCTGGCAATTGTCATGCAGATGAGCCGGCAGGAATCACGCAGCTCAGCAGGCCCTGATCACGTGACTCTGCAGGCACTGATCTCGTGGCTGATCAAGTACAGATCACGTGATTGAGCATGCACTGATCACGTGGCTATCATGCACTGATCACGTGACTGCGCATGCACTGATGACGTGGCTGTTCGGGCACTGATTACGTGTTTATCAGGCAGTGATCAGTGACTGACAGGCGCTGATCATGGGACTGTGCACGCACTGATCACGTGGCTATCATGCACTGATCAGGTGACTTCGCATGGACTGATGACGTGGCTGATCAGGCACTGATCACGTGTTTATCAGACAGTGATCAGTGACTGACAGGCGCTGATCATGGGACTGTGCATGCACTGATCAGGTGGCTGATCAGGAACTGACCACCTGACTGAGCATGCAGTGATCATGTGGCTGGTCATTCACTGATCACGTGTTTATCATACGGTGATCACGGGACTGAGAGGCGCTTATCACGTGACTGTGCCGACAGTGATCACGTGGCTGATCATGCACTGATATCGTGACTGAGCATGCACTGATCATGTGCCGGGAGCCGGGGAGGCCTTCCACTCTGGACAAAGGTCATGAGGAAGGAGGCTCGGCATACGCAAATGCGGGATCGAGCCTCAGGAGTCCACCCGGTTATTCTCGAGCATCTGCCCCCCAAAAAAACCAGATTCTCCCTACTGTATTGCTTTGTGCTCTCACCTCTGATTTCACTGGGGGCTGTCCCCCACCACCATCTCGCTCTCTCTGTCAAAGAGTTAACTTACAGCTCCAATTCATAAAGTTCCTTGTCATTCTTCCCTTTAACTTCCAGCTGAGTCTCCATCTGGAGCGCGGAACCCACCACCCTTACTAGTTATGCCTGGGCTGCTAAGACCCACTCGAGAAGGTGTCTAAGTTGAGGCACCTTCCGCCATTCGAGAGGCCGCCTGCGGCCTACGTAAGTGGTGCAAACTTCTTGTCTTGAAGTTTGATTGGTCTCCCGCGTAAACCAAGCTACTCAGTCTCTTTTCTCCACCGAATTTTCCTACTGAGCTCTCCTCATACTATTATTCTTGACATCTCTGATTAGCATATAAATAGTCGCCTAGGCCATCTCTCCTTCGAATACCCTGGATCAGCTGGGGATGGTGCCCGGCAGGTGGCGCCCGAACAGGGACCTCAGTAGGCAATACTCAAAGAGCTGTGCAGACACGAACCACGCAATCAGCAGGCAATAAGCATGGAGGTCAGCAGTGACGAATCATGCTGCTCAACTGGCAATAATCAAGCAGGTGACCAGGCAGGAATCACGCAGCTCAGCTGGCACTTGTCAAGCAGATGAGCCGACATGAATCACGCAGCTCAGCTGGCAATTGTCATGCAGATGAGCCGGCAGGAATCACGCAGCTCAGCAGGCCCTGATCACGTGACTCTGCAGGCACTGATCTCGTGGCTGATAAAGTACAGATCACGTGACTGAGCATGCACTGATCACATGGCTCATCATGCACTGATCACGTGTTTATCTGGCAATGATCAGTGACTGACAGGGGCTGATCATGGGACTGTGCACACACTGATCACGTGGCTATCATGCACTGATCACGTGACTGCGCATGCACTGATGACGTGGCTGCTCAGGCACTGATCACGTGTTTATCAGATAGTGATCAGTGACTGTCAGGCGCTGATCATGGGACTGTGCACGCACTGATCAGGTGGCTGATCAGGAACTGACCACCTGAATGAGCATGCAGTGATCATGTGGCTGGTCATTCACTGATCACGTGTTTATCATACGGTGATCACGTGACTGAGAGGCGCTTATCACGTGACTGTGCCGTCAGTGATCACGTGGCTGATCATGCACTGATATCGTGACTGAGCATGCACTGATCATGTGCCGGGAGCCGGGGAGGACTTCCACTCTGGACAAAGGTCATGAGGAAGGAGGCTCGGCATACGCAAATGCGGGATCGAGCCTCAGGAGTCCACCCGGTTATTCTCGAGCATCTGCCCCCCAAAAAAACCAGAGTCTCCCTACTGTATTGCTTTGTGCTCTCACCTCTGATTTCACTGGGGGCTGTCCCCCACCACCATCTCGCTCTCTCTGTCAAAGAGTTAACTTACAGCTCCAATTCATAAAGTTCCTTGTCATTCTTCCCTTTAACTTCCAGCTGAGTCTCCATCTGGAGCGCGGAACCCACCACCCTTACTAATTATGCCTGGGCTGCTAAGACCCACTCGAGTAGGTGTCTAGTGTGAGGCACCTTCCGCCATTCGAGAGGGCGCCTGCGGCCTATGTAAGTGGTGCAAACTTCTTGTCTTGAAGTTTGATTGGTCTTCCGCGTAAACCAAGCTACTCAGTCTCTTTTCTCCTCCGAATTTTCCTACTCAGCTCTCCTCATACTATTGTTCTTGACATCTCTGATTAGCATATAAAGAGTCGCCTAGGCCATCTCTCCTTCGAATACCCTGGATCAGGTCGGGCTGGTCCCCGGCAGGCGGCGCCCGAACAGGGACCTCAGGAGGCAATACTCAAAGAGCTGTGCAGACACGAACCACGCAATCAGCAGGCAATAAGCATGGAGCTCAGCAGTGACGAATCATGCTGCTCAACTGGCAATAATCAAGCAGGTGACCAGGCAGGAATCACGCAGCTCAGCTGGCAATTGTCATGCAGATGAGCCGGCAGGAATCACGCAGCTCAGCAGGCCCTGATCACGTGACTCTGCAGGCACTGATCTCGTGGCTGATCAAGTACAGATCACGTGATTGAGCATGCACTGATCACGTGGCTATCATGCACTGATCACGTGACTGCGCATGCACTGATGACGTGGCTGTTCGGGCACTGATTACGTGTTTATCAGGCAGTGATCAGTGACTGACAGGCGCTGATCATGGGACTGTGCACGCACTGATCACGTGGCTATCATGCACTGATCAGGTGACTTCGCATGGACTGATGACGTGGCTGATCAGGCACTGATCACGTGTTTATCAGACAGTGATCAGTGACTGACAGGCGCTGATCATGGGACTGTGCATGCACTGATCAGGTGGCTGATCAGGAACTGACCACCTGACTGAGCATGCAGTGATCATGTGGCTGGTCATTCACTGATCACGTGTTTATCATACGGTGATCACGTGACTGAGAGGCGCTTATCACGTGACTGTGCCGACAGTGATCACGTGGCTGATCATGCACTGATATCGTGACTGAGCATGCACTGATCATGTGCCGGGAGCCGGGGAGGCCTTCCACTCTGGACAAAGGTCATGAGGAAGGAGGCTCGGCATACGCAAATGCGGGATCGAGCCTCAGGAGTTCACCCGGTTATTCTCCAGCATCTGCCCCCCAAAAAAACCAGATTCTCCCTACTGTATTGCTTTGTGCTCTCACCTCTGATTTCACTGGGGGCTGTCCCCCACCACCATCTCGCTCTCTCTGTCAAAGAGTTAACTTACAGCTCCAATTCATAAAGTTCCTTGTCATTCTTCCCTTTAACTTCCAGCTGAGTCTCCATCTGGAGCGCGGAACCCACCACCCTTACTAGTTATGCCTGGGCTGCTAAGACCCACTCGAGAAGGTGTCTAAGTTGAGGCACCTTACGCCATTCGAGAGGCCGCCTGCGGCCTACGTAAATGGTGCAAACTTCTTGTCTTGAAGTTTGATTGGTCTCCCGCGTAAACCAAGCTACTCAGTCTCTTTTCTCCACCGAATTTTCCTACTGAGCTCTCCTCATACTATTATTCTTGACATCTCTGATTAGCATATAAATAGTCGCCTAGGCCATCTCTCCTTCGAATACCCTGGATCAGCTGGGGATGGTACCCGGCAGGTGGCGCCCGAACAGGGACCTCAGTAGGCAATACTCAAAGAGCTGTGCAGACACGAACCACGCAATCAGCAGGCAATAAGCATGGAGGTCAGCAGTGACGAATCATGCTGCTCAACTGGCAATAATCAAGCAGGTGACCAGGCAGGAATCACGCAGCTCAGCTGGCACTTGTCAGCAGATGAGGCCGACAGGAATCCGCAGCTCAGTGGCAATGTCAATGCAGATGAGCCGGCAGGAATTCACGCAGCCAGCAGGCCCTGATCACGGACTCTGCAGGCACTGATCTCGTGGCTGATAAAGTACAAGATCACGTGACTGAGCATGCACTGATCCTCACATGGCTCATCCATGCACTGATCCACGGTGTTTAATCAGGCATGATGAGTGACTGACAGGCGCTGATCATGGGAACTGTGCACCCAATGATCACGTGGCTATCATGCACTGATCAAAGTGACTGCGCAGCACTGATGAGTGGCTGATCAGGCACTGATACAGGGCCTCATCATGACACTGATCAAACGTGTTTATCAGGCAATGCTCAGTGACCTGACAGGCGCTGATCATGGGACTGTGCACGCACTGATCACGTGGCTATCATGCACTTATCACGTGACTTTCGCATGGACTGATGACGTGGCTGATCAGGCACTGATCACGTGTTTATCAGACAGTGATCAGTGACTGACAGGCGCTGATCATGGGACTGTGCACGCACTGATCAGGTGGCTGATCAGGAACTGACCACCTGACTGAGCATGCAGTGATCATGTGGCTGGTCATTCACTGATCACGTGTTTATCATACGGTGATCACGTGACTGAGAGGCGCTTATCACGTGACTGTGCCGTCAGTGATCACGTGGCTGATCATGCACTGATATCGTGACTGAGCATGCACTGATCATGTGCCGGGAGCCGGGGAGGACTTCCACTCTGGACAAAGGTCATGAGGAAGGAGGCTCGGCATACGCAAATGCGGGATCGAGCCTCAGGAGTCCACCCGGTTATTCTCGAGCATCTGCCCCCCAAAAAAACCAGAGTCTCCCTACTGTATTGCTTTGTGCTCTCACCTCTGATTTCACTGGGGGCTGTCCCCCACCACCATCTCGCTCTCTCTGTCAAAGAGTTAACTTACAGCTCCAATTCATAAAGTTCCTTGTCATTCTTCCCTTTAACTTCCAGCTGAGTCTCCATCTGGAGCGCGGAACCCACCACCCTTACTAATTATGCCTGGGCTGCTAAGACCCACTCGAGTAGGTGTCTAGTGTGAGGCACCTTCCGCCATTCGAGAGGGCGCCTGCGGCCTATGTAAGTGGTGCAAACTTCTTGTCTTGAAGTTTGATTGGTCTTCCGCGTAAACCAAGCTACTCAGTCTCTTTTCTCCTCCGAATTTTCCTACTCAGCTCTCCTCATACTATTGTTCTTGACATCTCTGATTAGCATATAAATAGTCGCCTAGGCCATCTCTCCTTCGAATACCCTGGATCAGGTCGGGCTGGTCCCCGGCAGGCGGCGCCCGAACAGGGACCTCAGGAGGCAATACTCAAAGAGCTGTGCAGACACGAACCACGCAATCAGCAGGCAATAAGCATGGAGCTCAGCAGTGACGAATCATGCTGCTCAACTGGCAATAATCAAGCAGGTGACCAGGCAGGAATCACGCAGCTCAGCTGGCACTTGTCCAGGATATGAGCCGACAGGAATCACGCAGCTCAGCTGGCAATTGTCATGCAGATGAGCCGGCAGGAATCACGCAGCTCAGCAGGCCCTGATCACGTGACTCTGCAGGCACTGATCACGTGGCTGATCAAGTACGGATCACGTGACTGAGCATGCACTGATCACATGGCTATCATGCACTGATCAGGTGTCTGCCCATGCACTGATGACGTGGCTAATCAGGCACTGATCACAGGGCTCATCATGCACTGATCACGTGTTTATCATACGGTGATCACGTGACTGACAGGCGCTGATCACGTGACTGTGCTGTCAGTGATCACGTGACTAATAATGAAGTGATCACGTGGCTATCCTGCACTGATCACGTGGCTCATCACCCACTGATCACGTGGCTAATCACACACGTATCACGTGACTGATCATGTACAGATCACGTGACTAATCATGAAGTAATCACGTGGCTATCATGCACTGGCCATGTGGCTATCATGCACTGTTCACGTGGCTGATCATGCAATGATCACGTAGAAACCATGTACTGGTCACGTGACTGATCATGCACTGATCACTTAATTGATCCTGCACTGATCACTTGACTGATCATGCACTGATCACGTGGCTATAATGAACTGATCACGTGGCTGATCATACATTGTTCACGTGCCTGGTCATGCACAGATCACCTGACTAATCATGAACTGATCACGTGGCTATAATTCACTGATCACGTAGATATCATGCACTGATTATGTGCCTGTCATGCACAGATCACGTCACTAATCATGAACTGATCACGTAGGTATCATGCACTGATCACCTGGCTGACCATTCACTGTTCACGTGTCTGATCATGCACTGATCACGTGGCTGCTCATACACTGATCACGTGCCTGGTCATGACCTGATCACGTGGCTGATCATGCACTGATCACGTGGCTATAATGCTCTGCTCACGTGGCTGATCATGCAATGATCACGTAGCTACAATGTACTGGTCACGTGAGTGATCATGCACTGATCACGTAATTGATCATTCACTGATCAGGTGACTTATCATACACTGTTCACGTGACTGATCATGCACTGATCACGTGACTGATCATGCATATATGACGTGGCTACCATGCACTGTTCACGTGGCTGATCATACACTGATCACCTGCCTGGTCATGCACAGATCACGTGACTAATCATGAACTGATCACGTGGTTATCATGCACTGATCACGTGGCTGATTATGCAATGATCACGTAATTGATCATGCAATGATCAGTTGGCTATCATGCACTGACTACTTGGCTGATCATACACTGATCACGTGACTGATAATGCACTGATCACGTGACTGATAATGCACTGATCATCTGGCTATCATGCACTCATTACCAGGCTATCGTGCACTGATCACCTGGTTGGTCGTACACTGATAACGAGACTGATCATGCACTGATCACGTCTATATCACGCACTGATCACATGACTACACATGCACTGATCATGTGGATGATCATACTCTGCTCCCGAAACCGATCATGCAGTGATCACGTGGCTATCATGCACTGCTCACATGGCTGATCATGCAATGATCACATAGCTACCATGTACTGGTCACGTGAGTGATCATGCACTGATCACGTAATTGATCATGCACTGATCAGGTGAATTATCATGAACTGATCATGTGGCTGATCATGCACTGATCACTTGGCTCATCATACCCTGGTCACGTGACTGATCATGCACTGATCTCGTGACTGATCATGCACTGACCACGTGGCTATTATGCTCTGCTTATGTGGCTGATCATGCAATGATCACGTAGCAACCATGTACTGGTCATGTGACGGATCATGCACTGATAAAGTAATTGATCCTGCACTGATCACGTGGCTCATCATGCACTGATCACGTGGCTGATCACACATGTATCACGTGACTGATCATGACCTGACCACGTGGCTCTAATGCACTGATCACGTGGCTATCATGCCCTGATCACGTGGATATCATACACTGATCACGTGGCTGATCACACACGTATCACGTGACTGATCATGCACTGATCACGTAAATGATCATGCACTGTTCACGTGACTGATCTTGTACTGATCACGTGACTGATCATGCACTGCTCACGTGGCTATCATGCACTGCTCACGTGGCTGATCATGCAATGATCATGTACCAACCAAATACTGGTCACGTGGCTCTTCATTCACTGATCACGTGACTGTTCACGCACTGAATACTTGACTGATCATGCACTGATCACGTGTCTATCATGCAGTGCTCACGTGGCTGATCCTGCAATGATCAGGTAGCTAACATATACTGGTCACGTGACTGATCATGCAATGGTAACGTAATTGATCATGCACTGATCACGTGACTGATCATGCCCTGATCACGTGACTGATCATGCACTGATCACGTGGCTATAATTCACTGCTAACGTGGCTGATAATACAATGATCACATAGCTACAATGTACTGGTCACGTGACTGATCATGCACTGGTCACGTGGTTGATCATACACTGATCACGTGACTGATCATGCACTGTTCACATGACTGATCATGCACTGATCATGTGGCTATCATGCACTGATCACGAGGCTGATCATACACTGATCACGTGCATGATCATGCACAGATCACGTGATTACTCATGAAGTGATCACGTCGGCTATCATGCACTGATCACGTGCCTATCATGCACTGATCACGTGCCTATCATGCACTGATCACGTGGCTGATCATGCAATGATCACGTAATTGATCATGCACTGATCACGTGACTGATCATGCAATGATCAGTTGGATATCATGCACTGATTACTTGGATGATCATACACTGATCACGTGACTGATAATGCACTGATCATCTGGCTATCATGCACTCCTTACCTGGCTATCGTGCACTGATCACGTGGTTGATCATACACTGATCACGAGACTGATCATGCACTGATCACATCTATATCATGCACTGATCACATGACTGCCCATGCACTGATCACGGGGATGATCATACACTGATCATCTGACAGATCATGCAGTGTTCACGTGGCTATCATGCACTGATCAAGTGGCTGATCATACTCTGCTCCCGAAACTGATCTTGCACTGATCACGTGGCTATCATGCATTGCTAACGTGGCTGATCATGCAATTATCACATAGCTACCATGTACTGGTCACGTGAGTGATCATGCACTGATCACGTAATTGATCATGCACTGATCAGGTGACTTATCATGCACTGTTCACGTGACTGATCATGCACTGATCACGTGACTGATCATGCACTGATCTCGTGGCTATCATGCACGGCTCACGTGGCTGATCATGCAGTGATCACGTAGCTACCATGTACTGGTCACGTGACTGATCATGCACTGATGACGTAATTGATAATGCACTGATCATGTGGCTGATCATGCACTGATCACATGGCTGATCATACACTGATCACGTGACTGATCATGCACTGATCATGTGGCTGACATGCACTGATCACTTGGCTGGTCATACACTGATCACCTGCCTGGTCATGCACTGATCACGTGGCTGATCATGCACTGATCACGTGACTGATCATGCACTGATCACGTGGCTGATCATGCACAGATCACGTGGCTATCATGCACTGCTCACGTGGCTGATCATGCAATGATCACGCAGTTATCATGTACTGGTCACATGACTGATCATGCACTGATCACGTGAATGATCATGCACTGTTCACGTGGCTATCATGCACTACTCACGTGGCTGATCATGCACTGATCACGTAATGGATCATGCACTGATTATGTGGCTTATTATGCACTGATCACGTGGCGGATCATACACTGTTCACGTGCCAGGTCATGCACAAATCACGTGACTAATCATGAACTGATCACGTGGGTATATTTCACTGATCAAGTGGATTTCATGCACTGATTACGTTCCTGTCATGCACAGAACACGTCACTAATCATGAACTGATCACGTAGGTATCATGAACTGATCTCGTGGCTGAGCATTCACTGTTCACGTGTCTGATCATGCACTGATCACGTGGCTGCTCATACACTGATCACATGCCTGGTCATGACCTGATCACGTGGCTGATCATGCAATGATCACGTAGCTACCATATACTGGTCACGTGAGTGATCATGCACTGATCACGTAATTGATCATTCACTGATCAGGTGACTTATCATACACTGTTCACGTGACTGATCATGCACTGATCACGTGACTGATCATGCACTGACCTCGTGGCTATCATGCACGGCTCACGTGGCTGATCATGCAATGATCACGTAGCTACCATGTACTGGTCACGTGACTGATCATGCTCTGATCACTTAATTGATCATGCACTGATAATGTGGGAGATCATGCACTGATCACATGGCCGATCATACACTGATCACGTGACTGATCATGCACTGATCACGTGGCTATCATGCACTGATCATGTGGCTGATCATGCACTGATCACGTGACTGATCATGCACTGATAACGTGGCTGATCATGCACTGATCACGTGGCTATAATGCACTGCTCACGCGGCTGATCATGCAATGATCATGTAGCTACCATATATCGGTCTCGTGACTGATCATACACCCATCAGGTTACTGATCATGCATATATGATGTGGCTACCATGCACTGTTCACGTGGCTGATCATACACTGATCACCTGCCTGGTCATGCACAGGTCACGTGACTAATCATGAACTGATCATGTAGCTATCATGCACTGTTCACCTGGCTGATCATGCACTGATCACGTGGCTATCATGCAATGATCACGTGGCTATCATGCACTGATCACATGGCTGATCATGCACTGATACCGTGACTGAGCCTGGACTGATCACCTGACTATCATGTAGTGATCACGTAAGTTAATGGCGCTGATCATGTGACTGATCATGCACTGATCATTTTGCTATCATACACTGATCATGTGCCTCTGGAGGCAATAAACAAAGTGCTGAGTAGGCACGAATCAAACAGTCAGCAGGCACTAATCGTGGAACTCAGCTGTGAGGAATCATGCTGCTCAGCTGGCAATAATCAAGCATCTGAGCAGGCAGGAATTACGCAGCACAGCTGGCAATTGTCAAGCAGATGACAGGCAGGAATCGTGCAGCTCAGCTGGCAATTGTCAAGCAGATGAGCAGAGAGTAATCACGCAGCTCAGCAGGCCCTGATCACGTGACTGAGCATGCACTGTTCACGTGGCTGATCATACACTGATCACGTGATTGATCATGCACTGATCACTTGGATATCATGCACTGATCACGTGGCTCATCATACACTGTTCACGTGTCTGACCATGCACTGATCAAGTGGCTGATCATACACTGCTCACGTAACTGATCATGCACTGATCACGTGGCTATCATGCACTGATCACGTGGATGAACATGCACTGTTCACGTGGCTGATCACACACCTGTCACATGACTGATCATGCAGTGATCACGTGGCACTCATGCACTGATCACGCGGCTGATCATACTCTGCTCACCTAACTGATCATGCACACATCACGTGGCTATCATGCACTCCTCACGTGGCTGGTCATGCAATGATCACGTAGCTACAATATACTGGTCACGTGACTGATCATGCACTGATCACGTAAATGATCATGCACTCCTCACGTGGCTGATCATGCAATGATCACGTAGCAACCATGTACTGGTCACGTGACTGATCATGCACTGATCACGTAATTGATCCTGCACTGGTCATGTGGCTCATCATGCACTGATCACGTTGCTGATCACACATGTATCACGTGACTGATCATGCACTGATCACGTGGCTCTCATGCACTGATCACGTGGCTATCATGCACTGATCACGTGGATATCATGCAGTGATCACGTGGCTATCATGCACTTATATCATGCACTGATCACGTGGCTGATCACACACATATCACGTGACTGATCATGGACTGATCACGTGACTATCATGCACTGATCACGTGGCTATCATGCACTGATCACGTGGCTGATCATGCAATGATCACGTAGCTACCCTGTACTGGTCACGTGACTGATCATGCACTGATCACGTAATTGATCCTCCACTGATCACGTGGCTCATCACGCACTGATCACGTGGCTGATCACACACGTATCACGTGACTGATCATGTACAGATCACGTGATTAATCATGAAGTAATCACGTGGTTATCATGCACTTCCCACGTGGCTATCATGCACTGATCACGTGGCTGATCATGCAATGATCACGTAGCTACCATGTACTGGTCACGTGACTGATCATGCACTGATCAAGTATTGATCCTGGACTGAGCACGTGGCTCATCACGCACTGATCACGTGGCTGATCACACACGTATCACGTGACTGATCATGTACAGATCACGTGACTAATCATGAAGTAATCACGTGGCTATCATGCACTGCCCACGTGGGTATCATGCACTGATCACGTGGCTGATCATGCAATGATCACTTAGCTACCATGTACTGGTCACATGACTGATCATGCACTGATCACGTGACTGATCATGCACTGATCACTTGGCTATCATGCACTACTCACGTGGCTGATCATGCAATGATCATGTAGCTACCATGTACCCGTCACGTGACTGATCATACACCCATCAGGTGACGGATCATGCACTGATCACGTGGCTATCATGCACTGATCACGAGACTGATCATGCACTGATCACGTCTATATCATGCACTGATCACATGACTGCCCATGCACTGATCACGTGGATGATCATACACTGATCATGTGACAGATCATGCAGTGATCACGTGGCTATCAAGCACTGATCAAGTGTCTGATCGTACTCTGCTCCCGAAACTGATCATGCACTGATCACGTGGCTATCATGCACTGCTCACGTGGCTGATCATGCAATGATCACGTAGCTACCATGTACTGGTCACGTGACTGATCATGCAATGATCACGTAATTGATCATGCACTGATCGGGTGACTTATTATGCACTGTTCACGTGAGTGATCCTGCACTGATCACGTGACTGATCATGCACTGATCTCGTGGCTATCATGCACGACTCACGTGGCTGATCATGCAATGATCACGTACTACCATGTACTGGTCACGTGACTGATCATGCATAAACCAAGTAAATGATCATGCACTGATCTCGTGACTGATCATGCACTGATCACGTGGCTATCATGCACTGATCACTTGGCTGGTCATACACTGATCACGTGCCTGGTCATGCACTGATAACGTGGCTGATCATGCACTGATCACTTGGCTGGTCATACACTGATCACGTGCCTGGTCATACACTAATCACGTGGCTATAATGCACTGCTCACCTGGCTGATCATGCAATGATCACGCAGCTACCATGTACTGGTCTCATGACTGATCATGCACTTATCACGTGACTGATCATGCACTGATCACGTGGCTATCATGCACTACTCACGTGGCTGAACATGCAATGATCATGTAGCTACCATGTACCGGTCACCTGACTGATACTTCACCCATCAGGTGACTGATCATGCACTGATCACGTGGCTATCATGCAATGATCACGTGACTATCATGCACTGATTACTTGTCTGATCATACACTGATCACGTGACTGATAATGCACTGATCATCTGGCTATCATGCACTCATTACCTGGCTATCGTGCACTGATCACCTGGTTGGTCATACACTGATCACGAGACTGATCATGCACTGATCACGTCTATATCACGCACTGATCACATGACTACCCATGCACTGATCATGTGGATGATCATACACTGATCATGTGACAGATCATGCAGTGACCACGTAGCTATCATGCACTGATCAAGTGGCTGATCATACTCTGCTCCCGAAACTGATCATGCAGTGATCACGTGGCTATCATGCACTGCTCACATGGCTGATCATGCAATGATCACATAGCTCCCATGTGCTGGTCACGTGGGTGATCATGCACTGATCAGGTGACTTATCATGAACTGATCATGTGGCTGATCATGCACTGATCACTTGGCTCATCATACCCTGGTCCCGTGACTGATCATGCACTGATCTCGTGACTGATCATGCACTGAACACGTGGCTATTATGCTCTGCTTATGTGGCTGATCATGCAATGATCACGTAGCAACCATGTACTGGTCACGTGACGGATCATGCACTGATCAAGTAATTGATCCTGCACTGGTCACGTGGCTCATCATGCACTGATCACGTGGCTGATCACACATGTATCACGTGACTGATCATGAACTGATCACGTGGCTCTCATGCACTGATCACGTGTCTATCATGCACTGATCACGTGGCTGATCACACACGTATCACGTGACTGATCATGCACTGATCACGTAAATGATCATGCACTGTTCACGTGACTGATCATGTACTGATCACCTGACTGATCATGCACTGCTCACGTGGCTATCATGCACTGCTCACGTGGCTGATCATGCAATGATCATGTAGCAACCAAATACTGGTCACGTGGCTCTTCATTCACTGATCATGTGACTGTTCACGCACTGAATACTTGACTGATCATGCACCGATCACGTGTCTATCATGCAGTGCTCACGTGGCTGATCCTGCAATGATCACGTAGCTAACATATACTGGTCACGTGACTGATCATGCAATGGTAACGTAATTGATCATGCACTGATCACGTGACTGATCATGCCCTGATCACGTGGCTATCATGCACTGATCACGTGGCTATCATGCACTGCTAACGTGGCTGATAATACAATGATCACATAGCTACAATGTACTGGTCACGTGACTGATCATGCACTGGTCACGTAATTGATCATGCACTGATCACGTGGTTGATCATACACTGATCACATAACTGATCATGCACTGTTCACATGACTGATCATGCACTGATCACGAGGCTGGTCATACACTGATCACGTGCATGGTCATGCACAGATCACGTGATTACTCATGAAGTGATCACGTCGGCTATCATGCATTGATCACGTGGCTATCATGCACTGATCACGTGCCTATCATGCACTGATCACGTGGCTGATCATGCAAGATCACGTAATTGATCATGCACTGATCACGTGACTGATCATGCAATGATCAGTTGGCTATCATGCACTGATTACTTGGATGATCATACACTGATCACGTGACTGATAATGCACTGATCATCTGGCTATCATGCACTCCTTACCTGGCTATCGTGCACTGATCACGTGGTTGATCATACACTGATCACGAGACTGATCATGCACTGATCACATCTATATCATGCACTGATCACATGACTGCCCATGCACTGATCACGGGGATGATAATACACTGATCATCTGACAGATCATGCAGTGATCACGTGGCTGATCATACTCTGCTCCCGAAACTGATCTTGCACTGATCACGTGGCTATCATGCACTGCTCACGTGGCTGATCATGCAATTATCACATAGCTACCATGTACTGGTCACGTGAGTGATCATGCACTGATCACGTAATTGATCATGCACTGATCAGGTGACTTATCATGCACTGTTCACGTGACTGATCATGCACTGATCACGTGACTGATCATGCACTGATCTCGTGGCTATCATGCACGGCTCACGGGGCTGATCATGCAGTGATCACGTAGCTACCATGTACTGGTCACGTGACTGATCATGCACTGATGACGTAATTGATCATGCAATGATCATGTGGCTGATCATGCACTGATCACGTGGCTGATCATGCCCTGATCACGTGACTGATCATGCACTGATCACGTGGCTGATCATGCACAGATCACGTGGCTATCATGCACTGCTCACGTGGCTGATCATGCAATGATCACCCAGTTACCATGTACTTTTCACATGACTGATCATGCACTGATCACGTGACTGATCATGCACTGTTCACGTGGCTATCATGCACTACTCATGTGGCTGATCATGCACTGATCACATAATGGATCATGCACTGATTATGTGGCTGATTATGCATTGATCACGTGGCTATCATGCAGTGATCACGTGGCGGATCATACACTGTTCACGTGCCAGTTCATGCACAAATCATGTGACTAATCATGAACTGACCACGTGGGTATATTTCACTGATCAAGTGGATTTCATGCACTGATTACGTTCCTGTCATGCACAGATCACGTCACTAATCATGAACTGATCACGTAGGTATCATGCACTGATCTCGTGGCTGACCATTCACTGTTCACGTGTCTGATCATGCACTGATCACGTGGCTGCTCATACACTGATCACATGCCTGGTCATGACCTGATCACGTGGCTGATCATGCACTGATCACGTGGCTATAATGCACTGCTCACGTGGCTGATCATGCAATGATCACGTAGCTACCATGTACTGGTCACGTGAGTGATCATGCACTGATCACGTAATTGATCATTCACTGATCAGGTGACTTATCATACACGGTTCACGTGACTGATCATGCACTGATCACGTGACTGATCATGCACTGATCTCGTGGCTATCATGCACGGCTCACGTGGCTGATCATGCAATGATCACGTAGCTACCATGTACTGGTCACGTGACTGATCATGCACTGATCACTTAATTGATCATGCACTGATAATGTGGGAGATCATGCACTGATCACGTGGCTGATCATACACTGATCACGTGACTGATCATGCACTGATCACGTGGCTGTCATGCACTGATCACTTGGCTGGTCATACACTGATCACGTGCCTGGTCATGCACTGATCACGTGGCTGATCATGCACTTATCACATGACTGATCATGCACTGATCACGTGGCTGATCATGCACTGCTCACGTAATTGATCATGCACTGATCACGTGGCTTATCATACACACATCACGGGACTGATCATGCACTTATCACGACACTATCATGCATTGATTACATGACTCCACATGCACTGATCATTTGGATGATCATACACTGATTACGTGACTGATCATGCACTGATCACGGGACTGATCATGCACTGATCAGGTGGCTATCATGCACTGATCACTTGGATGGTCATACACTGATCACGTGCCTGGTCATGCACTGATCACGTGACTGCCCATGCACTGATCATGTGGATGATCATCCACTGATCATGTGACAGATCATGCAGTGATCACGTGGCTATCATGCACTGATCAAGTGGCTGATCATACTCTGCTCCCGAAACTGATCATGCACTGATCACGTGACTATCATGCACTGCTCAAGTGGCTGATCATGCAATGATCACGTAGCTACCATGTACTGGATCCCCTGAGTGACCATGCACTGATCACGTAATTGATCATGCACTGATCACGTGACTGATCATGCACTGATTACGTGGCTATCATGCACTGTTGACGTGGCTGATCATGCACTGATCACGTGACTGATCATGCACTGATCATGAGGCTGATCATGCAATGATCATGTAGCTACCATATACTGGTCACGTGACTGATCATACACCCATCAGGTGACTCATCATGCACTGATCACGTGGCTATCATGCACTGTTCATGTGTCTCATCATACACTGATCACCTGCCTGGTCATGCACAGATCATGTGACTAATCATGAACTGATCACGTAGCTGTCATGCACTGATCACCTGCTGACCATGCACTGATCACGTGGCTATCATGCAATGATCACTTGGCTATCATGCATTGATACCGTGACTCAGCATGGACTGATCACCTGACTATCATGTTGTGATCACGTGACTTAATGGCACTGATCATGTGACTGATCATGCGCTGATCATGTTTGCTATCATACACTGATCATTCGCCTCTGGAGGCAATAAACAAAGAGCTGAGTAGGCACGAATCAAACAGTCAGCAGGCAATAATCATGGAACTCAGCTGTGAGGAATCATGCTGCTCAGCTGGCAATAATCAAGCAGCTCAGCAGGCAGGAATTACGCAGCACAGGTGTCAATTGTCAAGGAGATGACAGGCAGGAATCGTGCAGCTCAGCTGGCAATTGTCAAGCAGATGAGCAGACAGTAATCACGAAGCTCAGCAGGCCCTGATCACGTGACTGAGCATGCACTGTTCACGTGGCTGATCACACACCTGTCACGTGAGTGATCATGCAGTGATCACGTGGCTCTCATGCACTGATCACGTGTATGCGCATGCACTGATCACGTAACTGTATGCACTGATCATGTAGCTATCTTGCACTGATCACTTGTCTGATCATACACTCATCACGGGACTGATCATGCACTGATCACGACGCTATCATGCATTGATTACATGACTCCACATGCACTGATCACGTGGATGATCATACACTGATCACGTGACTGATCATGCACTGGTCATGTGACTGATCATGCACTGATCACGTGACTGATCATGCACTGATCACATGACTGATAATGCACTGATCATCTGGCTATCATGCACTCATTACCTGGCTATCGTGCACTGATCACGTGGTTGATCATACACTGATCACGAGACTGATCATGCATTGATCACGTCTATATCATGCACTGATCACATGACTGCCCATGCACTGATCACCTGGATGATCATACACTGATCATGTGACAGATCATGCAGTGACCACGTAGCTATCATGCACTGATCAAGTGGCTGATCATACTCTGCTCCCGAAACTGATCATGCACTGATCACGTGACTATCATGCACTGCTCAAGTGGCTGATCATGCAATGATCACGTAGCTACCATGTACTGGTCACGTGAGTGACCATGCACTGATCACGTAATTGATCATGCACTGATCACGTGACTGATCATGCACTGATTACGTGGCTATCATGCACTGATGACGTGGCTGATCATGCACTGATCACGTGACTGGTCATGCACTGATCACGTGGCTATCATGCACTATTCACGTGTCTGATCATGCAATGATCATGTAGCTACCATGTACTGGTCACGTGACTGATCATACACACATCAGGTGACTGATCATGCACTGATCACGTGGCTATCATGCACTGTTCTCGTGGCTCATCATACACTGATCACCTGCCTGGTCATGCACTGATCACGTGGCTATCATGCACTGATACCGTGACTGAGCATGGACTGATCACATGACTATCATGTAGTGATCACGTGACTTAATGGCACTGATCATGTGACTGATCATGCGCTGATCATGTTTGCTATCATACACTGATCATTTGCCTCTGGAGGCAATAAACAAGGAGCTGAGTAGGCACGAATCAAACAGTCAGCAGGCAATAATCATGGAACTCAGCTGTGAGGAATCATGCTGCTCAGCTGGCAGTAATCAAGCAGCTGAGCAGGCAGGAATTACGCAGCACAGCTGGCAATTGTCAAGGAGATGAGCAGACAGTAATCACGCAGATCAGCAGGCCCTGATCACGTGACTGAGCATGCACTGTTCACGTGGCTGATCACACACCTGTCACGTGACTGATCATGCACTGATCACGTGGCTTATCATACACTCATCACGGGACTGATCATGCACTTATCACGACACTATCATGCATTGATTACATGACTCCACATGCACTGATCATGTGGATGATCATACACTGATTACGTGACTGATCATGCACTGATCACGGGACTGATCATGCACTGATCAGGTGGCTATCATGCACTGATCACTTGGATGGTCATACACTGATCACGTGCCTGGTCATGCACAGATTACGTGACTGATCATGCACTGATCACGTGGCTGATCATGCACTGATCACTTGGCTATCATGCACTGATCACGTGCCTGGTCATGCACAGATTACGTGACTGATCATGCACTGATCATGTGACTGCTCATGCACTGATCACCTGGCTATCATGCACTACTCACGTGGCTGATCATGCAATGATCATGTAGCTACCATGTACTGGTCACGTGACTGATCATACACCCATCAGGTGACGGATCATGCACTGATCACGTGGCTATCATGCACTGTTCACGTGGCTGATCATACACTGATCACCTGCCTGGTCATGCACAGATCACGTGACTAATCATGAACTGATCACGTAGCTATCATGCACTGATCACCTGGCTGATCATGCACTGATCACCTGGCTATCATGCAATGATCACGTGGCTATCATGCACGGATCACGTGGCTGATCATGCACTGATACCGTGACAGAGCATGGACTGATCACATGACTATCATGTAGTGATCACGTGACTTAATGGCGCTGATCATGTGACTGATCATGCGCTGATCATGTTTGCTATCATACACTGATCATGTGCCTCTGGAGGCAATAAACAAAGAGCTGAGTAGACACGAATCAAACAGTCAGCAGGCAACAATCATGGAAATCAGCTGTGAGGAATCATGCTGCTCAGCTGGCAATAATCAAGCAGCTGAGCAGGCAGCAATTACGCAAGACAGCTGGCAATTGTCAAGCAGATGACAGGCAGGAATCGTGCAGCTCAGCTGGCAATTGTCAAGCAGATGAGCAGACGGTAATCACGCAGCTCAGCAGGCCCTGATCACGTGACTGAGCACGCACCGTTCACGTGGCTGATCATACTCTGATCACGTGATTGATCATGCACTGATCACTTGGATATCATGCACTGATCACGTGGCTGATCATACACTGTTCACGTGTCTGACCATGCACTGATCACGTGGCTGATCATACACTGCTCACGTAAATGATCATGCCCTGATCACGTGGCTATCTTGCACTGATCATATGGCTGAACATGCACTGTTCACGTGGCTGATCACACACCTGTCACGTGACTGATCATGCAGTGATCACGTGGCACTCATGCACTGATCACGTGGCTGATCATACTCTGCTCACGTAACTGATCATGCACACATCAGGTGGCTATCATGCACTGCTCACGTGGCTGGTCATGCAATGATCACGGAGCTACCATATACTGGTCACGTGACTCATCATGCACAGATCACGTAAGTGATCATGCACTGTTCACGTGACTGATCATGTACTGATCACGTGACTGATCATGCACTGATCACGTGGCTATCATGCACTGCTCACGTGGTGATCATACAACGATCACGTAGCAACCATGTACTGGTCACGTGACTGATCATGCACTGATCACGTAATTGATCCTGCACTGATCACGTGGCTCATCACGCACGGATCACGTGACTGTTCACGCACCTATCACTTGACTGATCATGCACTGATCACGTGGCTATAATGCACTGATCACGTGGCTGATCATACACTGTTCACGTGCCTGGTCATGCACAGATCACGTGACTAATCATGAACTGATCACGTGGCTATAATTCACTGATCACGTGGATATCATGCACTGATTACGTGCCTGTCATGCACAGATCACGTGACTAATAATGAACTGATCACGTAGGTATCATGCACTGATCACGTTATTGATTATACACTGTTCTCGTGTCTGATCATGCACTGATCACGTGGATGATCATACACTGCTCACGTAGCTGATCAGGCACTGATCACGTGTCTATCATGCAGTGCTCACATGGCTGACCCTGCAATGATCACGTAGCTAACATGTACTGGTCACGTGACTGATCATGCAATGGTAACGTAATTGACCATGCACTGATCACGTGACTGATCATGCACTGATCACGTGAATGATCATGCACTGATCACGTGGCTATCATGCACTGCTTACGTGGCTGATCATACAATGATCACATAGCTACCATGTACTGGTCACATGATTGATCATGCACTGATCATGTAATTGATCATGCACTGATCACGTGGCTGATCATGCACTGATCACGTGACTGATCATGCACTGATCACGTGATTGAACTTGCACTGATCACGTGGCTATCATGCACTGCTCACGTGGCTGATCATGCAATGATCACGCAGCTACCATGTACTGGTCCCATGACTGATCATGCACTGCTCACGTAATTGATCATGCACTGATCACCTGGCTTATCATGCATTGATCATGTGACTGAACATGTGCTGATCATGTTTGGTGTCATACTCTGATCATGTGCCTCTGGAGGCAATGAACAAAGAGCTGAGTAGGCAGGAATCAGTCAGCAGGCAATAATCATGGAACTCAGCTCTGAGAAATCATGCTGCTCAGCTGGCAATAATCAAGTAGATGAGCAGGCAGGAATTACGCAGCACAGCTGGCAATTGTCAAGGAGATGAGCAGACAGTAATCACGCAGATCAGCAGGCCCTGATCACGTGACTGAGCATGCACTGTTCACGTGGCTGATCACACACCTGTCACGTGACTGATCATGCACTGATCACGTGGCTTATCATACACTCATCACGGGACTGATCATGCACTTATCACGACACTATCATGCATTGATTACATGACTCCACATGCACTGATCATGTGGATGATCATACACTGATTACGTGACTGATCATGCACTGATCACGGGACTGATCATGCACTGATCAGGTGGCTATCATGCACTGATCACTTGGATGGTCATACACTGATCACGTGCCTGGTCATGCACAGATTACGTGACTGATCATGCACTGATCACGTGGCTGATCATGCACTGATCACTTGGCTATCATGCACTGATCACGTGCCTGGTCATGCACAGATTACGTGACTGATCATGCACTGATCATGTGACTGCTCATGCACTGATCACCTGGCTATCATGCACTACTCACGTGGCTGATCATGCAATGATCATGTAGCTACCATGTACTGGTCACGTGACTGATCATACACCCATCAGGTGACGGATCATGCACTGATCACGTGGCTATCATGCACTGTTCACGTGGCTGATCATACACTGATCACCTGCCTGGTCATGCACAGATCACGTGACTAATCATGAACTGATCACGTAGCTATCATGCACTGATCACCTGGCTGATCATGCACTGATCACCTGGCTATCATGCAATGATCACGTGGCTATCATGCACGGATCACGTGGCTGATCATGCACTGATACCGTGACAGAGCATGGACTGATCACATGACTATCATGTAGTGATCACGTGACTTAATGGCGCTGATCATGTGACTGATCATGCGCTGATCATGTTTGCTATCATACACTGATCATGTGCCTCTGGAGGCAATAAACAAAGAGCTGAGTAGACACGAATCAAACAGTCAGCAGGCAACAATCATGGAAATCAGCTGTGAGGAATCATGCTGCTCAGCTGGCAATAATCAAGCAGCTGAGCAGGCAGCAATTACGCAAGACAGCTGGCAATTGTCAAGCAGATGACAGGCAGGAATCGTGCAGCTCAGCTGGCAATTGTCAAGCAGATGAGCAGACGGTAATCACGCAGCTCAGCAGGCCCTGATTACGTGACTGAGCACGCACTGTTCACGTGGCTGATCATACTCTGATCACGTGATTGATCATGCACTGATCACTTGGATATCATGCACTGATCACGTGGCTGATCATACACTGTTCACGTGTCTGACCATGCACTGATCACGTGGCTGATCATACACTGCTCACGTAAATGATCATGCCCTGATCACGTGGCTATCTTGCACTGATCATATGGCTGAACATGCACTGTTCACGTGGCTGATCACACACCTGTCACGTGACTGATCATGCAGTGATCACGTGGCACTCATGCACTGATCACGTGGCTGATCATACTCTGCTCACGTAACTGATCATGCACACATCAGGTGGCTATCATGCACTGCTCACGTGGCTGGTCATGCAATGATCACGGAGCTACCATATACTGGTCACGTGACTCATCATGCACAGATCACGTACGTGATCATGCACTGTTCACGTGACTGATCATGTACTGATCACGTGACTGATCATGCACTGATCACGTGGCTATCATGCACTGCTCACGTGGTGATCATACAACGATCACGTAGCAACCATGTACTGGTCACGTGACTGATCATGCACTGATCACGTAATTGATCCTGCACTGATCACGTGGCTCATCACGCACGGATCACGTGACTGTTCACGCACCTATCACTTGACTGATCATGCACTGATCACGTGGCTATAATGCACTGATCACGTGGCTGATCATACACTGTTCACGTGCCTGGTCATGCACAGATCACGTGACTAATCATGAACTGATCACGTGGCTATAATTCACTGATCACGTGGATATCATGCACTGATTACGTGCCTGTCATGCACAGATCACGTGACTAATAATGAACTGATCACGTAGGTATCATGCACTGATCACGTTATTGATTATACACTGTTCTCGTGTCTGATCATGCACTGATCACGTGGATGATCATACACTGCTCACGTAGCTGATCAGGCACTGATCACGTGTCTATCATGCAGTGCTCACATGGCTGACCCTGCAATGATCACGTAGCTAACATGTACTGGTCACGTGACTGATCATGCAATGGTAACGTAATTGATCATGCACTGATCACGTGACTGATCATGCACTGATCACGTGACTGATCATGCACTGATCACGTGGCTATCATGCACTGCTTACGTGGCTGATCATACAATGATCACATAGCTACCATGTACTGGTCACATGATTGATCATGCACTGATCATGTAATTGATCATGCACTGATCACGTGGCTGATCATGCACTGATCACGTGACTGATCATGCACTGATCACGTGATTGAACTTGCACTGATCACGTGGCTATCATGCACTGCTCACGTGGCTGATCATGCAATGATCACGCAGCTACCATGTACTGGTCCCATGACTGATCATGCACTGCTCACGTAATTGATCATGCACTGATCACCTGGCTTATCATGCATTGATCATGTGACTGATCATGTGCTGATCATGTTTGGTGTCATACTCTGATCATGTGCCTCTGGAGGCAATGAACAAAGAGCTGAGTAGGCAGGAATCAGTCAGCAGGCAATAATCATGGAACTCAGCTCTGAGAAATCATGCTGCTCAGCTGGCAATAATCAAGCAGCTCAGCAGGCAGGAATTACGCAGCACAGGTGTCAATTGTCAAGGAGATGACAGGCAGGAATCGTGCAGCTCAGCTGGCAATTGTCAAGCAGATGAGCAGACAGTAATCACGAAGCTCAGCAGGCCCTGATCACGAGACTGAGCATGCACTGTTCACGTGGCTGATCACACACCTATCACGTGACTGATCATGCACTGATCACGTGGCTCTCATGCACTGATCACGTGTATGCGCATGCACTGATCACGTAACTGTATGCACTGATCATGTAGCTATCTTGCACTGATCACTTGTCTGATCATACACTCATCACGGGACTGATCATGCACTGATCACGACGCTATCATGCATTGATTACATGATTCCACATGCACTGATCACGTGGATGATCATACACTGATCACGTGACTGATCATGCACTGGTCATGTGACTGATCATGCACTGATCACGTGACTGATCATACACTGATCATCTGGCTATCATGCACTCATTACCTAGCTATCGTGCACTGATCACGTGGTTGATCATACACTGATCACGAGACTGATCATACACTGATCACGTGACTGATCATGCACTGATCACGTGACTGATCATACACTGATCACGTGACTGATCATGCACTGATCACATGACTGATAATGCACTGATCATCTGGCTATCATGCACTGATTACCTGGCTATCGTGCACTGATCACGTGGTTGATCATACACTGATCACGTGACTGATCATGCACTGATCACGTCTATATCATGCACTGATCACATGACTGCCCATGCACTGATCACGTGGATGATCATACACTGATCATGTGACAGATCATGCAGTGATCACGTGGCTATCATGCACTGATCAAGTGGCTGATCATACTCTGCTCCCGAAACTGATCATGCACTGATCACGTGACTATCATGCACAGCTCAAGTGGCTGATCATGCAATGATCACGTAGCTACCATGTACTGGATCCCCTGAGTGACCATGCACTGATCACGTAATTGATCATGCACTGATCACGTGACTGATCATGCTCTGATCATGTGGCTGATCATGCAATAATCATGTAGCTACCATGTACTGGTCACCTGACTGATCATACACCCATCAGGTGACTCATCATGCACTGATCACGTGGCTATCATGCACTGTTCATGTGTCTCATCATACACTGATCACCTGCCTGGTCATGCACAGATCATGTGACTAATCATGAACTGATGACGTAGCTGTCATGCACTGATCACCTGCTGACCATGCACTGATTACGTGGCTATCATGCAATGATCACTTGGCTATCATGCACTAATCACGTGGCTGATCATGCACTGATACCGTGACTCAGCATGGACTGATCACCTGACTATCATGTAGTGATCACGTGACTTAATGGCGCTGATCATGTGACTGATCATGCGCTGATCATGTTTGCTATCATACACTGATCATTCGCCTCTGGAGGCAATAAACAAAGAGCTGAGTAGGCACGAATCAAACAGTCAGCAGGCAATAATCATGGAACTCAGCTGTGAGGAATCATGCTGCTCAGCTGGCAATAATCAAGCAGCTCAGCAGGCAGGAATTACGCAGCACAGGTGTCAATTGTCAAGGAGATGACAGGCAGGAATCGTGCAGCTCAGTTGGCAGTTGTCAAGCAGATGAGCAGACAGTAATCACGAAGCTCAGCAGGCCCTGATCACGTGACTGATCATGCACTGATCACGTGGCTATCATGCACTGCTAACATGGCTGATAATACAATGATCACATAGCTACAATGTACTGGTCACGTGACTGATCATGCACTGGTCGCGTAATTGATCATGCACTGATCACGTGGTTGATCATACACTGATCACATAACTGATCATGCACTGTTCACATGACTGATCATGCACTGATCACGAGGCTGGTCATACACTGATCACGTGCATGGTCATGCACAGATCACGTGATTACTCATGAAGTGATCACGTCGGCTATCATGCATTGATCACGTGGCTATCATGCACTGATAACGTGGCTATCATGCACTGATCACGTGGCTGATCATGCAATGATCAGTTGGCTATCATGCACTGATTACTTGGATGATCATACACTCATCACGTGACTGATAATGCACTGATCATCTGGCTATCATGCACTCCTTAACTGGCTATCGTGCACTGATCACGTGGTTGATCATACACTGATAACGAGACTGATCATGCACTGATCACATCTATATCATGCACTGATCACATGACTGCCCATGCACTGATCACGGGGATGATCATACACTGATCATCTGACAGATCATGCAGTGATCACGTGGCTATCATGCACTGATCAAGTGGCTGATCATACTCTGCTCCCGAAACTGATCTTGCACTGATCACGTGGCTATCATGCACTGCTCACGTGGCTGTACATGCAATTATCACATAGCTACCATGTACTGGTCACGTGAGTGATCATACACTGATCACCTGCCTGGTCATGCACTGATCAGGTGACTTATCATGCACTGTTCACGTGACTGATCATGCACTGATCACGTGACTGATCATGCACTGATCTCGTGGCTATCATGCACGGCTCACGTGGCTGATCATGCAGTGATCACGTAGCTACCATGTACTGGTCACGTGACTGATCATGCACTGATCATCTGGCTATCATGCACTCCTTACCTGGCTATCGTGCACTGATCACGTGGTTGATCATACACTGATAACGAGACTGATCATGCACTGATCACATCTATATCATGCACTGATCACATGACTGCCCATGCACTGATCACGGGGATGATCATACACTGATCATCTGACAGATCATGCAGTGATCACGTGGCTATCATGCACTGATCAAGTGGCTGATCATACTCTGCTCCCGAAACTGATCTTGCACTGATCACGTGGCTATCATGCACTGCTCACGTGGCTGTACATGCAATTATCACATAGCTACCATGTACTGGTCACGTGAGTGATCATACACTGATCACCTGCCTGGTCATGCACTGATCAGGTGACTTATCATGCACTGTTCACGTGACTGATCATGCACTGATCACGTGACTGATCATGCACTCATCTCGTGGCTATCATGCACGGCTCACGTGGCTGATCATGCAGTGATCACGTAGCTACCATGTACTGGTCACGTGACTGATCATGCACTGATGACGTAATTGATCATGCAATGATCATGTGGCTGATCATGCACTGATCACATGGCTGATCATACAATGATCACGTGACTGATCATGCACTGATCACGTAACTGATCATGCACTGATCACGTGGCTGTCATGCACTGATCACTTGGCTGGTCATACACTGATCACCTGCCTGGTCATGCACTGATCACGTGACTGATCATGCACTGATCACCTGGCTGATCATGCACAGATCACGTGTCTATCATGCACTGCTCACGTGACTGATCATGCACTGATCACGTGACTGATCATGCACTGATCTCGTGGCTATCATGCACGGCTCACGTGGCTGATCATGCAGTGATCACGTAGCTACCATGTACTGGTCACGTGACTGATCATGCACTGATGACGTAATTGATCATGCAATGATCATGTGGCTGATCATGCACTGATCACATGGCTGATCATACACTGATCACGTGACTGATCATGCACTGATCACGTAACTGATCATGCACTGATCACGTGGCTGTCATGCACTGATCACTTGGCTGGTCATACACTGATCACCTGCCTGGTCATGCACTGATCACGTGGCTGATCATGCACAGATCACGTGGCTATCATGCACTGATCACGTGACTGATCATGCACTGTTCACGTGGCTATCATGCACTACTCATGTGGCTGATCATGCACTGATCACGTAATGGATCATGCACTGATTATGTGGCTGATTATGCATTGATCACGTGGCTATCATGCAGTGATCACGTGGCGGATCATACACTGTTCACGTGCCAGGTCATGCACAAATCACGTGACTAATCATGAACTGATCACGTGGGTATATTTCACTGATCAAGTGGATTTCATGCACTGATTATGTTCCTGTCATGCACAGATCACGTCACTAATCATGAACTGATCACGTAGGTATCATGCACTGATCTCGTGGCTGACCATTCACTGTTCACGTGTCTGATCATGCACTGATCACGTGGCTGCTCATACACTGATCACATGCCTGGTCATGACCTGATCACGTGGCTGATCATGCACTGCTCACGTGGCTATAATGCACTGCTCACGTGGCTGATCATGCAATGATCACGTAGCTACCATGTACTGGTCACGTGAGTGATCATGCACTGATCACGTAATTGATCATTCACTGATCAGGTGACTTATCATACACTGTTCACGTGACTGATCATGCACTGATCACGTGACTGATCATGCAATGATCTCGTGGCTATCATGCACGGCTCACGTGGCTGATCATGCAATGATCACGTAGCTACCATGTACTGGTCACGTGACTGATCATGCACTGATCACTTAATTGATCATGCACTGATAATGTGGGAGATCATGCACTGATCACGTGGCTGATCATACACTGATCACGTGACTGATCATGCACTGATCACGTGGCTGTCATGCACTGATCACTTGGCTGGCCATACACTGATCACGTGCCTGGTCATGCACTGATCACGTGGCTGATCATGCACTTATCACATGACTGATCATGCACTGATCACGTGGCTGATCATGCACTGCTCACGTAATTGATCATGCACTGATCACGTGGCTTATCATACACTCATCACGGGACTGATCATGCACTTATCACGACACTATCATGCATTGATTACATGACTCCACATGCACTGATCATGTGGATGATCATACACTGATTACGTGACTGATCATGCACTGATCACGGGACTGATCATGCACTGATCAGGTGGCTATCATGCACTGATCACTTGGATGGTCATACACTGATCACGTGCCTGGTCATGCACAGATTACGTGACTGATCATGCACTGATCACGTGGCTGATCATGCACTGATCACGTGGCTATCATGCACTGATCACTTGGATGGTCATACACCCATCACATGTCTGGTCATGTACAGATTACGTGACGGATCATGCACTGATCACGTGGCTATCATGCACTGATCACGTGACTGATCATGCTCTGATCACTTGGCTATCATGCACTGATCACGTGCCTGGTCATGCACAGATTACGTGACTGATCATGCACTGATCATGTGACTGCTCATGCACTGATCACCTGGCTATCATGCACTACTCACGTGGCTGATCATGCAATGATCATGTAGCTACCATGTACTGGTCACGTGACTGATCATACACCCATCAGGTGACGGATCATGCACTGATCACGTGGCTATCATGCACTGTTCACGTGGCTGATCATACACTGATCACCTGCCTGGTCATGCACAGATCACGTGACTAATCATGAACTGATCACGTAGCTATCATGCACTGATCACCTGGCTGATCATGCACTGATCACCTGGCTATCATGCAATGATCACGTGGCTATCATGCACGGATCACGTGGCTGATCATGCACTGATACCGTGACAGAGCATGGACTGATCACATGACTATCATGTAGTGATCACGTGACTTAATGGCGCTGATCATGTGACTGATCATGCGCTGATCATGTTTGCTATCATACACTGATCATGTGCCTCTGGAGGCAATAAACAAAGAGCTGAGTAGACACGAATCAAACAGTCAGCAGGCAACAATCATGGAAATCAGCTGTGAGGAATCATGCTGCTCAGCTGGCAATAATCAAGCAGCTGAGCAGGCAGCAATTACGCAAGACAGCTGGCAATTGTCAAGCAGATGACAGGCAGGAATCGTGCAGCTCAGCTGGCAATTGTCAAGCAGATGAGCAGACGGTAATCACGCAGCTCAGCAGGCCCTGATCACGTGACTGAGCACGCACCGTTCACGTGGCTGATCATACTCTGATCACGTGATTGATCATGCACTGATCACTTGGATATCATGCACTGATCACGTGGCTGATCATACACTGTTCACGTGTCTGACCATGCACTGATCACGTGGCTGATCATACACTGCTCACGTAAATGATCATGCCCTGATCACGTGGCTATCTTGCACTGATCATATGGCTGAACATGCACTGTTCACGTGGCTGATCACACACCTGTCACGTGACTGATCATGCAGTGATCACGTGGCACTCATGCACTGATCACGTGGCTGATCATACTCTGCTCACGTAACTGATCATGCACACATCAGGTGGCTATCATGCACTGCTCACGTGGCTGGTCATGCAATGATCACGGAGCTACCATATAATGGTCACGTGACTCATCATGCACAGATCACGTAAGTGATCATGCACTGTTCACGTGACTGATCATGTACTGATCACGAGACTGATCATGCACTGATCACGTGGCTATCATGCACTGCTCACGTGGTGATCATACAACGATCACGTAGCAACCATGTACTGGTCACGTGACTGATCATGCACTGATCACGTAATTGATCCTGCACTGATCACGTGGCTCATCACGCACGGATCACGTGACTGTTCACGCACCTATCACTTGACTGATCATGCACTGATCACGTGGCTATAATGCACTGATCACGTGGCTGATCATACACTGTTCACGTGCCTGGTCATGCACAGATCACGTGACTAATCATGAACTGATCACGTGGCTATAATTCACTGATCACGTGGATATCATGCACTGATTACGTGCCTGTCATGCACAGATCACGTGACTAATAATGAACTGATCACGTAGGTATCATGCACTGATCACGTTATTGATTATACACTGTTCTCGTGTCTGATCATGCACTGATCACGTGGATGATCATACACTGCTCACGTAGCTGATCAGGCACTGATCACGTGTCTATCATGCAGTGCTCACATGGCTGACCCTGCAATGATCACGTAGCTAACATGTACTGGTCACGTGACTGATCATGCAATGGTAACGTAATTGACCATGCACTGATCACGTGACTGATCATGCACTGATCACGTGACTGATCATGCACTGCTCACGTAATTGATCATGCACTAATCACCTGGCTTATCATGCATTGATCATGTGACTGATCATGTGCTGATCATGTTTGGTGTCATACTCTGATCATGTGCCCCTGGAGGCAATGAACAAAGAGCTGAGTAGGCAGGAATCAGTCAGCAGGCAATAATCATGGAACTCAGCTCTGAGAAATCATGCTGCTCAGCTGGCAATAATCAAGTAGATGAGCAGACAGGAATTACGCAGCACAGGTGTCAATTGTCAAGGAGATGACAGGCAGGAATCGTGCAGCTCAGCTGGCAATTGTCTAGCAGATGAGCAGACAGTAATCACGAAGCTCAGCAGGCCCTGATCACGAGACTGAGCATGCACTGTTCACGTGGCTGATCACACACCTGTCACGTGAGTGATCATGCAGTGATCACGTGGCTCTCATGCACTGATCACGTGTATGCGCATGCACTGATCACGTAACTGTATGCACTGATCATGTAGCTATCTTGCACTGATCACTTGTCTGATCATACACTCATCACGGGACTGATCATGCACTGATCACGACGCTATCATGCATTGATTACATGACTCCACATGCACTGATCACGTGGATGATCATACACTGATCACGTGACTGATCATGCACTGGT
Organism: Bos taurus; assembly: GCF_002263795.3. Lineage (NCBI taxonomy): Eukaryota > Metazoa > Chordata > Mammalia > Artiodactyla > Bovidae > Bos > Bos taurus. The sequence goes on from NW_020190695.1 coordinate 171,642, forward strand.
CATGTGACTGATCATGCACTGATCACGTGACTGATCATGCACTGATCACATGACTGATAATGCACTGATCATCTGGCTATCATGCACTCATTACCTGGCTATCGTGCACTGATCACGTGGTTGATCATACACTGATCACGAGACTGATCATGCATTGATCACGTCTATATCATGCACTGATCACATGACTGCCCATGCACTGATCACCTGGATGATCATACACTGATCATGTGACAGATCATGCAGTGACCACGTAGCTATCATGCACTGATCAAGTGGCTGATCATACTCTGCTCCCGAAACTGATCATGCACTGATCACGTGACTATCATGCACTGCTCAAGTGGCTGATCATGCAATGATCACGTAGCTACCATGTACTGGTCACGTGAGTGACCATGCACTGATCACGTAATTGATCATGCACTGATCACGTGACTGATCATGCACTGATTACGTGGCTATCATGCACTGATGACGTGGCTGATCATGCACTGATCACGTGACTGATCATGCACTGATCACGTGGCTATCATGCACTACTCACGTGTCTGATCATGCAATGATCATGTAGCTACCCTGTACTGGTCACGTGACTGATCATACACACATCAGGTGACTGATCATGCACTGATCACGTGGCTATCATGCACTGTTCTCGTGGCTCATCATACACTGATCACCTGCCTGGTCATGCACTGATCACGTGGCTGTCATGCGATGATCACTTGGCTATCATGCACTGATACCGTGACTGAGCATGGACTGATCACATGACTATCATGTAGTGATCACGTGACTTAATGGCACTGATCATGTGACTGATCATGCGCTGATCATGTTTGCTATCATACACTGATCATTTGCCTCTGGAGGCAATAAACAAGGAGCTGAGTAGGCACGAATCAAACAGTCAGCAGGCAATAATCATGGAACTCAGCTGTGAGGAATCATGCTGCTCAGCTGGCAGTAATCAAGCAGCTGAGCAGGCAGGAATTACGCAGCACAGCTGGCAATTGTCAAGGAGATGACAGGCAGGAATCATGCAGCTCAGCTGGCAATTGTCAAGCAGATGAGCAGACAGTAATCACGCAGATCAGCAGGCCCTGATCACGTGACTGAGCATGCACTGTTCACGTGGCTGATCACACACCTGTCACGTGACTGATCATGCACTGATCACGTGGCTTATCATACACTCATCGCGGGACTGATCATGCACTTATCACGACACTATCATGCATTGATTACATGACTCCACATGCACTGATCATGTGGATGATCATACACTGATTACGTGACTGATCATGCACTGATCACGGGACTGATCATGCACTGATCAGGTGGCTATCATGCACTGATCACTTGGATGGTCATACACTGATCACGTGCCTGGTCATGCACAGATTACGTGACTGATCATGCACTGATCACGTGGCTGATCATGCACTGATCACGTGGCTATCATGCACTGATCACTTGGATGGTCATACACCCATCACATGTCTGGTCATGTACAGATTACGTGACGGATCATGCACTGATCACGTGGCTATCATGCACTGATCACGTGACTGATCATGCTCTGATCACTTGGCTATCATGCACTGATCACGTGCCTGGTCATGCACAGATTACGTGACTGATCATGCACTGATCACGTGACTGCTCATGCACTGATCACCTGGCTATCATGCACTACTCACGTGGCTGATCATGCAATGATCATGTAGCTACCATGTACTGGTCACGTGACTGATCATACACCCATCAGGTGACGGATCATGCACTGATCACGTGGCTATCATGCACTGTTCACGTGGCTGATCATACACTGATCACCTGCCTGGTCATGCACAGATCACGTGACTAATCATGAACTGATCACGTAGCTATCATGCACTGATCACCTGGCTGATCATGCACTGATCACCTGGCTATCATGCAATGATCACGTGGCTATCATGCACTGATCACGTGGCTGATCATACACTGCTACCGTGACTGAGCATGGACTGATCACATGACTATCATGTAGTGATCACGTGACTTAATGGCACTGATCATGTGACTGATCATGCGCTGATCATGTTTGCTATCATACACTGATCATTCGCCTCTGGAGGCAATAAACAAGGAGCTGAGTAGGCACGAATCAAACAGTCAGCAGGCAATAATCATGGAACTCAGCTGTGAGGAATCATGCTGCTCAGCTGGCAGTAATCAAGCAGCTGAGCAGGCAGGAATTACGCAGCACAGCTGGCAATTGTCAAGCAGATGACAGGCAGGAATCATGCAGCTCAGCTGGCAATTGTCAAGCAGATGAGCAGACAGTAATCACGCAGCTCAGCAGGCCCTGATCACGTGACTGAGCATGCACTGTTCACGTGGCTCTCATGCACTGATCACGTGATTGCGCATGCACTTATCACGTAATTTTATGCACTGATCACGTGGCTATCGTGCACTGATGACGTGGCTGATCATGCACTGATGACGTGGCTGATCATGCACTGATCACGTAATTGATCATGCACTGATCACGTGGCTTATCATACACTCATCACAGGACTGATCATGCACTTATCACGACACTATCATGCATTGATTACATGACTCCACATGCACTGATCATGTGGATGATCATACACTGATTACGTGACTGATCATGCACTGATCACGGGACTGATCATGCACTGATCAGGTGGCTATCATGCACTGATCACTTGGATGGTCATACACTGATCACGTGCCTGGTCATGCACAGATTACGTGACTGATCATGCACTGATCACGTGACTGATCATGCACTGATCACGTGGCTATCATGCACTGATCACTTGGATGGTCATACACCCATCACATGTCTGGTCATGTACAGATTACGTGACGGATCATGCACTGATCACGTGGCTATCATGCACTGATCACGTGACTGATCATGCTCTGATCACGTGGCTATCATGCACTACTCACGTGGCTGATCATGCAATGATCATGTAGCTACCATGTACTGGTCACGTGACTGATCATACACCCATCAGGTGACGGATCATGCACTGATCACGTGGCTATCATGCACTGTTCACGTGGCTGATCATACACTGATCACCTGCCTGGTCATGCACAAATCACGTGACTAATCATGAACTGATCATGTAGCTATCATGCACTGATCACCTGGCTGATCATGCACTGTTCACCTGGCTATCATGCAATGATCACATGGCTATCATGCACAGATCACGTGGCTGATCATGCACTGATACCGTGACAGAGCATGGACTGATCACATGACTATCATGTAGTGATCACGTGACTTAATGGCGCTGATCATGTGACTGATCATGCGCTGATCATGTTTGCTATCATACACTGATCATGTGCCTCTGGAGGCAATAAACAAAGAGCTGAGTAGGCACGAATCAAACAGTCAGCAGGCAACAATCATGGAACTCAGCTGTGAGGAATCATGCTGCTCAGCTGGCAATAATCAAGCAGCTGAGCAGGCAGGAATTACTCAGGACAGCTGGCAATTGTCAAGCAGATGACAGGCAGGAATCGTGCAGCTCAGCTGGCAATTGTCAAGCAGATGAGCAGACGGTAATCACGCAGCTCAGCAGGCCCTGATCACGTGACTGAGCATGCAACGTTCACGTGGCTGATCATACTCTGATCACGTGATTGATCATGCACTGATCACTTGGATATCATGCACTGATCACGTGGCTGATCATACACTGTTCACGTGTCTGACAATGCACTGATCACGTGTCTGATCATACACTGCTCACGTAAATGATCATGCCCTGATCACGTGGCTATCTTGCACTGATCATATGGCTGAACATGCACTGTTCATGTGGCTGATCACACACCTGTCACGTGACTGATCATGCAGTGATCACGTGGCACTCATGCACTGATCACGTGGCTGATCATACTCTGCTCACATAACTGATCATGCACACATCAGATGGCTATCATGTACTGCTCACGTGGCTGGTCATGCAATGATCACGGAGCTACCATATACTGGTCACGTGACTCATCATGCACAGATCACGTAAGTGATCATGCACTGTTCACGTGACTGATCATGTACTGATCACATGACTGATCATGCACTGATCACGTGGCTATCATGCACTGCTCACGTGGTGATCATACAACGATCACGTAGCAACCATGTACTGGTCACGTGACTGATCATGCACTGATCACGTAATTGATCCTGCACTGATCACGTGGCTCATCACGCACGGATCACGTGACTGTTCACGCACCTATCACTTCACTGATCATGCACTGATCACGTGGCTATAATGCACTGATCACGTGGCTGATCATACACTGTTCACGTGCCTGGTCATGCACAGATCACGTGACTAATCATGAACTGAGCACGTGGCTATAATTCACTGATCACGTGGATATCATGCACTGATTACGTGCCTGTCATGCACAGATCACGTGACTAATAATGAACTGATCACGTAGGTATCATGCACTGATCACGTTATTGATTATACACTGTTCTCGTGTCTGATCATGCACTGATCACGTGGATGATCATACACTGCTCACGTAGCTGATCAGGCACTGATCACGTGTCTATCATGCAGTGCTCACATGGCTGACCCTGCAATGATCACGTAGCTAACATGTACTGGTCACGTGACTGATCATGCAATGGTAACGTAATTGATCATGCACTGATCACGTGACTGATCATGCACTGATCACGTGACTGATCATGCACTGGTCATGTGACTGATCATGCACTGATCATCTGGCTATCATGTACTCATTACCTAGCTATCGTGCACTGATCACGTGGTTGATCATACACTGATCACGAGACTGACTGATCATGCACTGATCACGTGACTGATCATACACTGATCACGTGACTGATCATGCACTGATCACATGACTGATAATGCACTGATCATCTGGCTATCATGCACTCATTACCTTGCTATCGTGCACTGATCACGTGGTTGATCATACACTGATCACGTGACTGATCATGCACTGATCACGTCTATATCATGCACTGATCACATGACTGCCCATGCACTGATCACGTGAATGATCATACACTGATCATGTGACAGATCATGCAGTGATCACGTGGCTATCATGCACTGCTCAAGTGGCTGATCATGCAATGATAACGTAGCTACCATGTACTGGATCCCGTGAGTGACCATGCACTGATCACGTAATTGATCATGCACTGATCACGTGACTGATCATGCACTGATTACGTGGCTATCATGCAGTGTTCACGTGGCTGATCCTGCAATGATCATGTAGCTACCATGTACTGGTCACGTGACTGATCATACACCCATCAGGTGACTCATCATGCACTGATCACGTGGCTATCATGCACTGTTCATGTGTCTCATCATACACTGATCACCTGCCTGGTCATGCACAGATCATGTGACTAATCATGAACTGATCACGTAGCTGTCATGCACTGATCACCTGCTGACCATGCACTGATCACGTGGCTATCATGCAATGATCACTTGGCTATCATGCACTGATCACGTGGCTGATCATGCACTGATACCGTGACTGAGCATGGACTGATCACCTGACTATCATGTAGTGATCACGTGACTTAATGGCGCTGATCATGTGACTGATCATGCGCTGATCATGTTTGCTATCATACACTGATCATTCGCCTCTGGAGGCAATAAACAAAGAGCTGAGTAGGCACGAATCAAACAGTCAGCAGGCAATAATCATGGAACTCAGCTGTGAGGAATCATGCTGCTCAGCTGGCAATAATCAAGCAGCTCAGCAGGCAGGAATTACGCAGCACAGGTGTCAATTGTCAAGGAGATGACAGGCAGGAATCGTGCAGCTCAGCTGGCAATTGTCAAGCAGATGAGCAGACATAAATCACGAAGCTCAGCAGGCCCTGATCACGAGACTGAGCATGCACTGTTCACGTGGCTGATCACACACCTATCACGTGACTGATCATGCACTGATCACGTGGCTCTCATGCACTGATCACGTGTATGCGCATGCACTGGTCACGTAACTGTATGCACTGATGACGTGGCTATCATGCACTGATGACGTGGCTGATCATGCACTGATCATGTGACTGATCATGCACTGATCACGTAGCTATCTTGCACTGATCACTTGGCTGATCATACACTCATCACTGGACTGATCATGCACTGATCACGTGACTGATCATGCACTGATCATCTGGCTATCATGCACTCATTACCTGGCTATCGTGCACTGATCACGTGGTTGATCATACACTGATCACGAGACTGATCATACACTGATCACGTGACTGACCATGCACTGATCACGTGACTGATCATACACTGTTCACGTGACTGATCATGCACTGATCACGTGGCTGATCATGCACTGATCACGTGGCTATAATGCACTGCTCACGTGGCTGATCATGCAATGATCACGTAGCTACCATGTACTGGTCACATGACTGATCATGCACTGATGACGTGAGTGATCATGCACTGATCACGTGCCTATCATTCACTACTCACGTGGTTGATCATGCAATGATCATGTAGCTACCATGTATTGGTCACGTGACTGATCATACACCCATCAGGTGACTGATCATGCATATATGACGTGGCTACCATGCACTGTTCACGTGGCTGATCATACACTGATCACCTGCCTGGTCATGCACAGATCACCTGACCTATCATGAACTGATCACGTAGCTATCATGCACTGATCACCTGGCTGATCATGCACTGATCACGTGGCTATCATTCAATGATCACGTGGCTATCATGCACTGATCACATGGCTGATCATGCACTGATACCGTGACTGAGCCTGGACTGATCACATGACTATCATGTAGTGATCACGTAAGTTAATGGCGCTGATCATGTGACTGATCATGCGCTGATCATGTTTGCTATCATACACTGATCATGTGCCTCTGGAGGCAATAAACAAAGAGCTGAGTAGGCACGAATCAAACAGTCAGCAAGCACTAATCGTGGAACTCAGCTGTGAGGAATCATGCTGCTCAGCTGGCAATAATCAAGCATCTGAGCAGGCAGGAATTACGCAGAACAGTTGGCAATTGTCAAGCAGATGACAGGCAGGAATCGTGCAGCTCAGCTTGCAATTGTCACGCAGATGAGCAGAGAGTAATCACGCAGCTCAGCAGGCCCTGATCACGTGACTGAGCATGCACTGTTCACGTGGCTGATCATACACTGATCACGTGATTGATCATGCACTGATCACTTGGATATCATGCACTGATCACGTGGCTGATCATACACTGTTCACGTGTCTGACCATGCACTGGTCACGTGGCTGATCATACACTGCTCACGTAACTGATCATGCACTGATCACATGGCACTCATGCACTGATCACGTGGCTGATCATACTCTGCTCACCTAACTGATAATGCACACATCACGTGGCTATCATGCAGTCCTCACGTGGCTGGTCATGCAATGATCCCGTAGCTACCATATACTGGTCACGTGACTGATCATGCACAGATCACGTAAATGATCATGCACTGCTCACGTGGCTGATCATGCAATGATCACGTAGCAACCATGTACTGGTCACGTGACTGATCATGCACTGATCAAGTATTGATCCTGCACTGATCACGTGGCTCATCACGCACTGATCACGTGGCTGATCACACATGTATCACGTGACTGATCATGTACAGATCACGTGACTAATCATGAAGTAATCACGTGGCTATCATGCACTGCCCACGTGGCTATCATGCACTGATCACGTGGCTGATCATGCAATGATCACTTAGCTACCATGTACTGGTCACATGACTGATCATGCACTGATCACGTGACTGATCATGCACTGATCACTTGGCTATCATGCACTACTCACGTGGCTGATCATGCAATGATCATGTAGCTACCATGTACCGGTCACGTGACTGATCATACACCCATCAGGTGACGGATCATGCACTGATCACGTGTCTATCATGCACTGATCACATGACTGCCCATGCACTGATCACATGGATGATCATACACTGATCATGTGACAGATCATGCAGTGATCACGTGGCTATCAAGCACTGATCAAGTGGCTGATCGTACTCTGCTCCCGAAACTGATCATGCACTGATCACGTGGCTATCATGCACTGCTCACGTGGCTGATCATGCAATGATCACGTAGCTACCATGTACTGGTCACGTGACTGATCATGCAATGATCACGTAATTGATCATGCACTGATCTGGTGACTTATTATGCACTGTTCACGTGAGTGATCCTGCACTGATCATGTGACTGATCATGCACTGATCTCCTGGCTATCATGCACGACTCACGTGGCTGATCATGCAATGGTCACGTAGCTACCATGTACTGGTCACGTGACTGATCATTCACTAACCACGTAAATGATCATGCACTGATCTCGTGACTGATCATGCACTGATCACGTGGCTATCATGCACTGATCACTTGGCTGGTCATACACTGATCACGTGCCTGGTCATGCACTGATCACGTGGCTGATCATGCACTGATCACTTGGCTGGTCATACACTGATCACGTGCCTGGTCATACACTAATCACGTGGCTATAATGCACTGCTCACCTGGCTGATCATGCAATGTTCACGCAGCTACCATGTACTCGTCTCATGACTGATCATGCACTGATGACGTGACTGCTCATGCACTGATCACGTGGCTATCATGCACTACTCACGTGGCTGAACATGCAGTGATCATGTAGCTACCATGTACAGGTCACCTGACTGATACTTGACCCATCAGGTGACTGATCATGCACTGATCACGTGGCTATCATGCACTGATCACGTGGCTATCATGCAATGATCACGTGGCTATCATGCACTGATCACTTGTCTGGTCATACACTGATCACGTGCCTGGTCATGCACTGATCACGTGACTGATCATGCACTGATCACGTGACTGATCATACACTGATCACGTGACTGATCATGCACTGATCACATGACTGATAATGCACTGATCATCTGGCTATCATGCACTCATTACCTTGCTATCGTGCACTGATCACGTGGTTGATCATACACTGATCACGTGACTGATCATGCACTGATCACGTCTATATCATGCACTGATCACATGACTGCCCATGCACTGATCACGTGAATGATCATACACTGATCATGTGACAGATCATGCAGTGATCACGTGGCTATCATGCACTGCTCAAGTGGCTGATCATGCAATGATAACGTAGCTACCATGTACTGGATCCCGTGAGTGACCATGCACTGATCACGTAATTGATCATGCACTGATCACGTGACTGATCATGCACTGATTACGTGGCTATCATGCACTGTTGACGTGGCTGATCATGCACTGATCACGTGACTGATCATGCACTGATCATGCGGCTGATCATGCAATGATCATGTAGCTACCATGTACTGGTCACGTGACTGATCATACACCCATCAGGTGACTCATCATGCACTGATCACATGGCTATCATGCACTGTTCATGTGTCTCATCATACACTGATCACCTGCCTGGTCATGCACAGATCATGTGACTAATCATGAACTGATCACGTAGCTGTCATGCACTGATCACCTGCTGACCATGCACTGATCACGTGGCTATCATGCAATGATCACTTGGCTATCATGCACTGATCACGTGGCTGATCATGCACTGATACCGTGACTGAGCATGGACTGATCACCTGACTATCATGTAGTGATCACGTGACTTAATGGCGCTGATCATGTGACTGATCATGCGCTGATCATGTTTGCTATCATACACTGATCATTCGCCTCTGGAGGCAATAAACAAAGAGCTGAGTAGGCACGAATCAAACAGTCAGCAGGCAATAATCATGGAACTCAGCTGTGAGGAATCATGCTGCTCAGCTGGCAATAATCAAGCAGCTCAGCAGGCAGGAATTACGCAGCACAGGTGTCAATTGTCAAGGAGATGACAGGCAGGAATCGTGCAGCTCAGCTGGCAATTGTCAAGCAGATGAGCAGACATAAATCACGAAGCTCAGCAGGCCCTGATCACGAGACTGAGCATGCACTGTTCACGTGGCTGATCACACACCTATCACGTGACTGATCATGCACTGATCACGTGGCTCTCATGCACTGATCACGTGTATGCGCATGCACTGGTCACGTAACTGTATGCACTGATGACGTGGCTATCATGCACTGATGACGTGGCTGATCATGCACTGATCATGTGACTGATCATGCACTGATCACGTAGCTATCTTGCACTGATCACTTGGCTGATCATACACTCATCACTGGACTGATCATGCACTGATCACGTGACTGATCATGCACTGATCATCTGGCTATCATGCACTCATTACCTGGCTATCGTGCACTGATCACGTGGTTGATCATACACTGATCACGAGACTGATCATACACTGATCACGTGACTGACCATGCACTGATCACGTGACTGATCATACACTGTTCACGTGACTGATCATGCACTGATCACATGACTGATAATGCACTGATCATCTGGCTATCATGCACTCATTACCTGGCTATCGTGCACTGATCACGTGGTTGATCATACACTGATCACGAGACTGATCATGCATTGATCACGTCTATATCATGCACTGATCACATGACTGCCCATGCACTGATCACGTGGATGATCATACACTGATCATGTGACAGATCATGCAGTGACCATGTAGCTATCATGCACTGATCAAGTGGCTGATCATACTCTGCTCCCGAAACTGATCATGCACTGATCACGTGTCTATCATGCAGTGCTCACGTGGCTGATCCTGCAATGATAACGTAGCTAACATATACTGGTCACGTGACTGATCATGCAATGGTAACGTAATTGATCATTCACTGATCACGTGACTGATCATGCCCTGATCACGTGACTGATCATGCACTGATCACGTGGCTATCATGCACTGCTAATGTGGCTGATAATACAATGGTCACATAGCTACCATGTACTGGTCACGTGACTGATCATGCACTGGTCACGTAATTGATCATGCACTGATCACGTGGTTGATCATACACTGATCACGTAACTGATCATGCACTGTTCACATGACTGATCATGCACTGATCACGTGGCTATCATGCACTGATCACGAGGCTGATCATACACTGATCACGTGCATGGTCATGCACAGATCACATGATTACTCATGAAGTGATCACGTCGGCTATCATGCACTGATCACGTGGCTATCATGCACTGATCACGTGCCTATCATGCACTGATCACGTGGCTGATCATGCAATGATCACGTAATTGATCATGCACTGATCACGTGACTGATCATGCAATGATCAGTTTGGCTATCATGCACTGATTACTTGGATGATCATACACTGATCACATGACTGATAATGCACTGATCATCTGGCTATCATGCACTCCTTACCTGGCTATCGTGCACTGATCACGTGGTTGATCATACACTGATTACGAGACTGATCATGCACTGATCACATCTATATCATGCACTGATCACATGACTGCCCATGCACTGATCACGGGGATGATCATACACTGATCATCTGACAGATCATGCAGTGATCACGTGGCTATCATGCACTGATCAAGTGGCTGATCATACTCTGCTCCCGAAACTGATCTTGCACTGATCACGTGGCTATCATGCACTGCTCACGTGGCTGATCATGCAATGATCACGTAGCTACCATGTACTGGTCACGTGAGTGATCATGCACTGATCACGTAATTGATCATGCACTGATCAGGTGACTTATCATGCACTGTTCACGTGACTGATCATGCACTGATCACGTGACTGCTCATGCCCTGATCTCGTGGCTACCATGCACTGCTCACATGGCTTATCATGCAATGTTCACATAATTGATCCTGCACTGATCACGTGGCACTCATGCACTGTTCACGTGGCTGATCATACACTGATCACGTGATTGATCATGCCCTGAACACGTGGCTATCATGCACTGATCACGTGGCTGATCATGCAATGATCACGTAGAAACCATGTACTGGTCATGTGACTGATCATGCACTGATCACGAAATTGATCCTGCACTGATCACGTGGCTCATCATACACTGATCACATGACTGTTCTCGCACTGATCACTTGACTGATCATGCACTGATCACGTGGCTATAATGAACTGATCACGTGGCTGATCATATATTGTTCACGTGCCTGGTCATGCACAGATCACCTGACTAATCATGAACTGATCACGTGGCTATAATTCACTGATCACGTGGATATCATGCACTGATTATGTGCCTGTCATGCACAGATCACGTGACTAATGATGAACTGATCACGTAGGTATCATGCACTGATCACGTGGCTGATTTTACACTGTTCACTTGTCTGATCATGCACTGATCACGTGGCTGATCATACACTGCTCACGTAGCTGATCATGCACTGATTACGTGGCTATCATGCAGTGTTCACGTGGCTGATCCTGCAATGATCACGTAGCTAACATGTACTGGTCACGTGACTGATCATGCAATGGTAACGTAATTGATCATGCACTGATCACGTGACTGATCATGCACTGATTACGTGGTTATCATGCACTACTCACGTGGCTGATCCTACAATGATCATGTAGCTACCATGTACCGGTCACGTGACTGATCATGCAATGATCACGTGACTGATCATGCACTGATAATGAGGGAGATCATACACTGATCACGTGGCTGATGATACACTGATCACCTGGCTGATCATACACTGATCACGTGACTGATCATGCACTGATCACGTGGCTATCATGCACTGATCACGTGGCTATCATGCACTGATCACGTGACTGATCATGCACTGATGACGTGGCTGATCATGCACTGATCACGTGGCTATAATGCACTGCTCACGTGGCTGATCATGCAATGATCACGTAGCTACCATGTACTGGTCACATGACTGATCATGCACTGATGACGTGAGTGATCATGCACTGATCACGTGCCTATCATTCACTACTCACGTGGTTGATCATGCAATGATCATGTAGCTACCATGTATTGGTCACGTGACTGATCATACACCCATCAGGTGACTGATCATGCATATATGACGTGGCTACCATGCACTGTTCACGTGGCTGATCATACACTGATCACCTGCCTGGTCATGCACAGATCACCTGACCTATCATGAACTGATCACGTAGCTATCATGCACTGATCACCTGGCTGATCATGCACTGATCACGTGGCTATCATTCAATGATCACGTGGCTATCATGCACTGATCACATGGCTGATCATGCACTGATACCGTGACTGAGCCTGGACTGATCACATGACTATCATGTAGTGATCACGTAAGTTAATGGCGCTGATCATGTGACTGATCATGCGCTGATCATGTTTGCTATCATACACTGATCATGTGCCTCTGGAGGCAATAAACAAAGAGCTGAGTAGGCACGAATCAAACAGTCAGCAAGCACTAATCGTGGAACTCAGCTGTGAGGAATCATGCTGCTCAGCTGGCAATAATCAAGCATCTGAGCAGGCAGGAATTACGCAGAACAGTTGGCAATTGTCAAGCAGATGACAGGCAGGAATCGTGCAGCTCAGCTTGCAATTGTCACGCAGATGAGCAGAGAGTAATCACGCAGCTCAGCAGGCCCTGATCACGTGACTGAGCATGCACTGTTCACGTGGCTGATCATACACTGATCACGTGATTGATCATGCACTGATCACTTGGATATCATGCACTGATCACGTGGCTGATCATACACTGTTCACGTGTCTGACCATGCACTGGTCACGTGGCTGATCATACACTGCTCACGTAACTGATCATGCACTGATCACATGGCACTCATGCACTGATCACGTGGCTGATCATACTCTGCTCACCTAACTGATAATGCACACATCACGTGGCTATCATGCAGTCCTCACGTGGCTGGTCATGCAATGATCCCGTAGCTACCATATACTGGTCACGTGACTGATCATGCACAGATCACGTAAATGATCATGCACTGCTCACGTGGCTGATCATGCAATGATCACGTAGCAACCATGTACTGGTCACGTGACTGATCATGCACTGATCAAGTATTGATCCTGCACTGATCACGTGGCTCATCACGCACTGATCACGTGGCTGATCACACACGTATCACGTGACTGATCATGTACAGATCACGTGACTAATCATGAAGTAATCACGTGGCTATCATGCACTGCCCACGTGGCTATCATGCACTGATCACGTGGCTGATCATGCAATGATCACTTAGCTACCATGTACTGGTCACATGACTGATCATGCACTGATCACGTGACTGATCATGCACTGATCACTTGGCTATCATGCACTACTCACGTGGCTGATCATGCAATGATCATGTAGCTACCATGTACCGGTCACGTGACTGATCATACACCCATCAGGTGACGGATCATGCACTGATCACGTGTCTATCATGCACTGATCACATGACTGCCCATGCACTGATCACATGGATGATCATACACTGATCATGTGACAGATCATGCAGTGATCACGTGGCTATCAAGCACTGATCAAGTGGCTGATCGTACTCTGCTCCCGAAACTGATCATGCACTGATCACGTGGCTATCATGCACTGCTCACGTGGCTGATCATGCAATGATCACGTAGCTACCATGTACTGGTCACGTGACTGATCATGCAATGATCACGTAATTGATCATGCACTGATCTGGTGACTTATTATGCACTGTTCACGTGAGTGATCCTGCACTGATCATGTGACTGATCATGCACTGATCTCCTGGCTATCATGCACGACTCACGTGGCTGATCATGCAATGGTCACGTAGCTACCATGTACTGGTCACGTGACTGATCATTCACTAACCACGTAAATGATCATGCACTGATCTCGTGACTGATCATGCACTGATCACGTGGCTATCATGCACTGATCACTTGGCTGGTCATACACTGATCACGTGCCTGGTCATGCACTGATCACGTGGCTGATCATGCACTGATCACTTGGCTGGTCATACACTGATCACGTGCCTGGTCATACACTAATCACGTGGCTATAATGCACTGCTCACCTGGCTGATCATGCAATGTTCACGCAGCTACCATGTACTCGTCTCATGACTGATCATGCACTTATCACGTGACTGATCATGCACTGATCACGTGGCTATCATGCACTACTCACGTGGCTGAACATGCAGTGATCATGTAGCTACCATGTACAGGTCACCTGACTGATACTTGACCCATCAGGTGACTGATCATGCACTGATCACGTGGCTATCATGCACTGATCACGTGGCTATCATGCAATGATCACGTGGCTATCATGCACTGATTACTTGTCTGATCATACACTGATCACGTGACTGATAATGCACTGATCATCTGGCTATCATGCACTCATTACCTGGCTATCGTGCACTGATCACGTGGTTGATCATACACTGATCACGAGACTGATCATGCATTGATCACGTCTATATCACGCACCGATCACATGACTACCCATGCACTGATCATGTGGATGATCATACACTGATCATGTGACAGATCATGCAGTGACCACGTAGCTATCATGCACTGATCAAGTGGCTGATTATACTCTGCTCCCGAAACTGATCATGCAGTGATCACGTGGCTATCATGCACTGCTCACATGGCTGATCATGCAATGATCACATAGCTCCCATGTGCTGGTCACGTGGGTGATCATGCACTGATCAGGTGACTTATCATGAACTGATAATGTGGCTGATCATGCACTGATCACTTGGCTCATCATACCCTGGTCACGTGACTGATCATGCACTGATCTCGTGACTGATCATGCACTGAACACGTGGCTATTATGCTCTGCTTATGTGGCTGATCATGCAATGATCACGTAGCAACCATGTACTGGTCACGTGACGGATCATGCACTGATCAAGTAATTGATCCTGCACTGGTCACGTGGCTCATCATGTACTGATCACGTGGCTGATCACACATGTATCACGTGACTGATCATGAACTGATCACGTGGCTCTCATGCACTGATCACGTGGCTATCATGCACTGATCACGTGGATATCATACACTGATCACGTGGCTGATCACACACGTATCACGTGACTGATCATGCACTGATCACGTAAATGATCATGCACTGTTCACTTGACTGATCATGTACTGATCACGTGACTGATCATGCACTGCTCACGTGGCTATCATGCACTGCTCACGTGGCTGATCATGCAATGATCATGTAGCAAACAAATACTGGTCAACTGGCTCTTCATTCACTGATCACGTGACTGTTCACGCACTGAATACTTGACTGATCATGCACTGATCACGTGTCTATCATGCAGTGCTCACGTGGCTGATCCTGCAATGATCACGTAGCTAACATATACTGGTCACGTGACTGATCATGCAATGGTAACGTAATTGATCATGCACTGATCACGTGACTGATCATGCCCTGATCACGTGACTGATCATGCACTGATCACGTGGCTATCATGCACTGCTAACGTGGCTGATAATACAATGATCACATAGCTACAATGTACTGGTCACGTGACTGATCATGCATTGGTCACGTAATTGATCATGCACTGATCACGTGGTTGATCATACACTGATCACGTAACTGATCATGCACTGTTCACATGACTGATCATGCACTGATCACGTGGCTATCATGCACTGATCACGAGGCTGATCATACACTGATCACGTGCATGGTCATGCACAGATCACGTGATTACTCATGAAGTGATCACGTCGGCTATCATGCACTGATCACGTGGCTATCATGCACTGATCACGTGGCTATCATGCACTGATCACGTGGCTGATCATGCAATGATCAGTTGGCTATCATGCACTGATTACTTGGATGATCATACACTGATCATGTGACTGATAATGCACTGATCATCTGGCTATCATGCACTCCTTACCTGGCTATCGTGCACTGATCACGTGGTTGATCATACACTGATCACGAGACTGATCATGCACTGATCACATCTATATCATGCACTGATCACATGACTGCCCATGCACTGATCACGTGGATGATCATACACTGATCATGTGACAGATCATGCAGTGACCACGTAGCCATCATGCACTGATCAAGTGCCTGATCATACTCTGCTCCCGAAACTGATCATGCACTGATCACGTGACTATCATGCACTGCTCACGTGGCTGATCATGCAATGATCACGTAGCTACCATGTACTGGTCACGTGAGTGACCATGCACTGATCACGTAATTGATCATGCACTGATCACCTGACTGATCATGCACTGATTACATGGCTATCATGCACTGATGACGTGGCTGATCATGCACTGATCACGTGACTAGTCATGCACTGATCACGTGGCTATCATGCACTACTCACGTGTCTGATCATGCAATGATCATGTAGCTACCCTGTACTGGTCACGTGACTGATCATACACACATCAGGTGACTGATCATGCACTGATCACGTGGCTATCATGCACTGTTCTCGTGGCTCATCATACACTGATCACCTGCCTGGTCATGCACTGATCACGTGGCTATCATGCGATGATCACTTGGCTATCATGCACTGATCACGTGGCTGATCATACACTGATACCGTGACTCAGCATGGACTGATCACATGACTATCATGTAGTGATCACGTGACTTAATGGCACTGATCATGTGACTCATCATGCGCTGATCATGTTTGCTATCATACACTGATCATTCGCCTCTGGAGGCAATAAACAAGGAGCTGAGTAGGCACGAATCAAACAGTCAGCAGGCAATAATCATGGAACTCAGCTGTGAGGAATCATGCTGCTCAGCTGGCAGTAATCAAGCAGCTGAGCAGGCAGGAATTACGCAGCACAGCTGGCAATTGTCAAGCAGATGACAGGCAGGAATCATGCAGCTCAGCTGGCAATTGTCAAGCAGATGAGCAGACAGTAATCACGCAGCTCAGCAGGCCCTGATCACGTGACTGAGCATGCACTGTTCACGTGGCTCTCATGCACTGATCACGTGATTGCGCATGCACTTATCACGTAATTGTATGCACTGATCACGTGGCTATCGTGCACTGATGACGTGGCTGATCATGCACTGATCACGTAATTGATCATGCACTGATCACGTGGCTTATCATACACTCATCACAGGACTGATCATGCACTTATCACGACACTATCATGCATTGATTACATGACTCCACATGCACTGATCATGTGGATGATCATACACTGATTACGTGACTGATCATGCACTGATCACGGGACTGATCATGCACTGATCAGGTGGCTATCATGCACTGATCACTTGGATGGTCATACACTGATCACGTGCCTGGTCATGCACAGATTACGTGACTGATCATGCACTGATCACGTGACTGATCATGCACTGATCACGTGGCTATCATGCACTGATCACTTGGATGGTCATACACCCATCACATGTCTGGTCATGTACAGATTACGTGACGGATCATGCACTGATCACGTGGCTATCATGCACTGATCACGTGATTGATCATGCTCTGATCACGTGGCTATCATGCACTACTCACGTGGCTGATCATGCAATGATCATGTAGCTACCATGTACTGGTCACGTGACTGATCATACACCCATCAGGTGACGGATCATGCACTGATCACGTGGCTATCATGCACTGTTCACGTGGCTGATCATACACTGATCACCTGCCTGGTCATGCACAGATCACGTGACTAATCATGAACTGATCATGTAGCTATCATGCACTGATCACCTGGCTGATCATGCACTGTTCACCTGGCTATCATGCAATGATCACGTGGCTATCATGCACGGATCACGTGGCTGATCATGCACTGATGCCGTGACAGAGCATGGACTGATCACATGACTATCATGTAGTGATCACGTGACTTAATGGCGCTGATCATGTGACTGATCATGCGCTGATCATGTTTGCTATCATACACTGATCATGTGCCTCTGGAGGCAATAAACAAAGAGCTGAGTA
Source organism: Bos taurus (assembly GCF_002263795.3). Taxonomy (NCBI): domain Eukaryota; kingdom Metazoa; phylum Chordata; class Mammalia; order Artiodactyla; family Bovidae; genus Bos; species Bos taurus. The sequence goes on from NW_020190695.1 coordinate 190,757, forward strand.
GGCACGAATCAAACAGTCAGCAGGCAACAATCATGGAACTCAGCTGTGAGGAATCATGCTGCTCAGCTGGCAATAATCAAGCAGCTGAGCCGGCAGGAATTACGCAGGACAGCTGGCAATTGTCAAGCAGATGACAGGCAGGAATCGTGCAGCTCAGCTGGCAATTGTCAAGCAGATGAGCAGACGGTAATCACGCAGCTCAGCAGGCCCTGATCATGTGACTGAGCATGCAACGTTCACGTGGCTGATCATACTCTGATCACGTGATTGATCATGCACTGATCACTTGGATATCATGCACTGATCACGTGGCTGATCATTCACTGTTCACGTGTCTGACAATGCACTGATCACGTGGCTGATCATACACTGCTCACGTAAATGATCATGCCCTGATCACGTGGCTATCTTGCACTGATCATATGGCTGAACATGCACTGTTCATGTGGCTGATCACACACCTGTCACGTGACTGATCATGCAGTGATCACGTGGCACTCATGCACTGATCACGTGGCTGATCATACTCTGCTCACATAACTGATCATGCACACATCAGATGGCTATCATGTACTGCTCACGTGGCTGGTCATGCAATGATCACGGAGCTACCATATACTGGTCACGTGACTCATCATGCACAGATCACGTAAGTGATCATGCACTGTTCACGTGACTGATCATGTACTGATCACGTGACTGATCATGCACTGATCACGTGGCTATCATGCACTGCTCACGTGGTGATCATACAACGATCACGTAGCAACCATGTACTGGACACGTGACTGATCATGCACTGATCACGTAATTGATCCTGCACTGATCACGTGGCTCATCACGCACGGATCACGTGACTGTTCACGCACCTATCACTTGACTGATCATGCACTGATCACGTGGCTATAATGCACTGATCACGTGGCTGATCATACACTGTTCACGTGCCTGGTCATGCACAGATCACGTGACTAATCATGAACTGAGCACGTGGCTATAATTCACTGATCACGTGGATATCATGCACTGATTACGTGCCTGTCATGCACAGATCACGTGACTAATAATGAACTGATCACGTAGGTATCATGCACTGATCACGTTATTGATTATACACTGTTCTCGTGTCTGATCATGCACTGATCACGTGGATGATCATACACTGCTCACGTAGCTGATCAGGCACTGATCACGTGTCTATCATGCAGTGCTCACATGGCTGACCCTGCAATGATCACGTAGCTAACATGTACTGGTCACGTGACTGATCATGCAATGGTAACGTAATTGATCATGCACTGATCACGTGACTGATCATGCACTGATCACGTGACTGATCATGCACTGGTCATGTGACTGATCATGCACTGATCACGTGACTGATCATGCACTGATCATCTGGCTATCATGCACTCATTACCTAGCTATCGTGCACTGATCACGTGGTTGATCATACACTGATCACGAGACTGATCATACACTGATCACGTGACTGATCATGCACTGATCACGTGACTGATCATACACTGATCACGTGACTGATCATGCACTGATCACATGACTGATAATGCACTGATCATCTGGCTATCATGCACTCATTACCTTGCTATTGTGCACTGATCACGTGGTTGATCATACACTGATCACGTGACTGATCATGCACTGATCACGTCTATATCATGCACTGATCACATGACTGCCCATGCACTGATCACGTGAATGATCATACACTGATCATGTGACAGATCATGCAGTGATCACGTGGCTATCATGCACTGCTCAAGTGGCTGATCATGCAATGATAACGTAGCTACCATGTACTGGATCCCGTGAGTGACCATGCACTGATCACGTAATTGATCATGCACTGATCACGTGACTGATCATGCACTGATTACGTGGCTATCATGCACTGTTGACGTGGCTGATCATGCACTGATCACGTGACTGATCATGCACTGATCATGCGGCTGATCATGCAATGATCATGTAGCTACCATGTACTGGTCACGTGACTGATCATACACCCATCAGGTGACTCATCATGCACTGATCACGTGGCTATCATGCACTGTTCATGTGTCTCATCATACACTGATCACCTGCCTGGTCATGCACAGATCATGTGACTAATCATGAACTGATCACGTAGCTGTCATGCACTGATCACCTGCTGACCATGCACTGATCACGTGGCTATCATGCAATGATCACTTGGCTATCATGCACTGATCACGTAGCTATCATGCACTGATCACCTGGCTGATCATGCACTGATCACGTGGCTATCATGCAATGATCACGTGGCTATCATGCACTGATCACGTGGCTGATCATGCACTGATACCGTGACTGAGCATGGACTGATCATCTGACTATCATGTAGTGATCACGTGACTTAATGGCGCTGATCATGTGACTGATCATGCGCTGATCATGTTTGCTATCATACACTGATCATTCGCCTCTGGAGGCAATAAACAAAGAGCTGAGTAGGCACGAATCAAACAGTCAGCAGGCAATAATCATGGAACTCAGCTGTGAGGAATCATGCTGCTCAGCTGGCAATAATCAAGCAGCTCAGCAGGCAGGAATTACGCAGCACAGGTGTCAATTGTCAAGGAGATGACAGGCAGGAATCGTGCAGCTCAGCTGGCAATTGTCAAGCAGATGAGCAGACATAAATCACGAAGCTCAGCAGGCCCTGATCACGAGACTGAGCATGCACTGTTCACGTGGCTGATCACACACCTATCACGTGACTGATCATGCACTGATCACGTGGCTCTCATGCACTGATCACGTGTATGCGCATGCACTGGTCACGTAACTGTATGCACTGATGACGTGGCTATCATGCACTGATGACGTGGCTGATCATGCACTGATCATGTGACTGATCATGCACTGATCACGTAGCTATCTTGCACTGATCACTTGGCTGATCATACACTCATCACTGGACTGATCATGCACTGATCACGTGACTGATCATGCACTGATCATCTGGCTATCATGCACTCATTACCTGGCTATCGTGCACTGATCACGTGGTTGATCATACACTGATCACGAGACTGATCATACACTGATCACGTGACTGACCATGCACTGATCACGTGACTGATCATACACTGTTCACGTGACTGATCATGCACTGATCACATGACTGATAATGCACTGATCATCTGGCTATCATGCACTCATTACCTGGCTATCGTGCACTGATCACGTGGTTGATCATACACTGATCACGAGACTGATCATGCATTGATCACGTCTATATCATGCACTGATCACATGACTGCCCATGCACTGATCACGTGGATGATCATACACTGATCATGTGACAGATCATGCAGTGACCATGTAGCTATCATGCACTGATCAAGTGGCTGATCATACTCTGCTCCCGAAACTGATCATGCACTGATCACGTGTCTATCATGCAGTGCTCACGTGGCTGATCCTGCAATGATCACGTAGCTAACATATACTGGTCACGTGACTGATCATGCAATGGTAACGTAATTGATCATGCACTGATCACGTGACTGATCATGCCCTGATCACGTGACTGATCATGCACTGATCACGTGGCTATCATGCACTGCTAATGTGGCTGATAATACAATGGTCACATAGCTACCATGTACTGGTCACGTGACTGATCATGCACTGGTCACGTAATTGATCATGCACTGATCACGTGGTTGATCATACACTGATCACGTAACTGATCATGCACTGTTCACATGACTGATCATGCACTGATCACGTGGCTATCATGCACTGATCACGAGGCTGATCATACACTGATCACGTGCATGGTCATGCACAGATCACGTGATTACTCATGAAGTGATCACGTCGGCTATCATGCACTGATCACGTGCCTATCATGCACTGATCACGTGCCTATCATGCACTGATCACGTGGCTGATCATGCAATGATCACGTAATTGATCATGCACTGATCACGTGACTGATCATGCAATGATCAGTTGGCTATCATGCACTGATTACTTGGATGATCATACACTGATCACATGACTGATAATGCACTGATCATCTGGCTATCATGCACTCCTTACCTGGCTATCGTGCACTGATCACGTGGTTGATCATACACTGATTACGAGACTGATCATGCACTGATCACATCTATATCATGCACTGATCACATGACTGCCCATGCACTGATCACGGGGATGATCATACACTGATCATCTGACAGATCATGCAGTGATCACGTGGCTATCATGCACTGATCAAGTGGCTGATCATATTCTGCTCCCGAAACTGATCTTGCACTGATCACGTGGCTATCATGCACTGCTCACGTGGCTGATCATGCAATTATCACGTAGCTACCATGTACTGGTCACGTGAGTGATCATGCACTGATCACGTAATTGATCATGCGCTGATCAGGTGACTTATCATGCACTGTTCACGTGAGTGATCATGCACTGATCTCGTGGCTATCATGCACGGCTCACGTGGCTGATCATGCAGTGATCACGTAGCTACCATGTACTGGTCACGTGACTGATCATGCACTGATGACGTAATTGATCATGCACTGATCATGTGGCTGATCATGCACTGGTCACGTGGCTGATCATACAGTGATCACGTGACTGATCATGCACTGATGACGTGACTGATCATGCACTGATCACGTGGCTGTCATGCACTGATCACTTGGCTGGTCATACACTGATCACGTGCCTGGTCATGCACTGATCACGTGGCTGATCATGCACTGATCACGTGACTGATCATGCACTGATCACGTGGCTGATAATGCACAGATCACGTAGCTACCATGTACTGGTCACGTGAGTGATCATGCACTGATCACGTAATTGATCATTCACTGATCAGGTGACTTATCATACACTGTTCACTTTACTGATCATGCACTGATCACGTGACTGATCATGCACTGACCTCGTGGCTATCGTGCACGGCTCACGTGGCTGATCATGCACTGATCACTTAATTGATCATGCACTGATCATGTGGGAGATCATGCACTGATAACGTGGCTGATCATACTCTGATCACGTGACTGATCATGCACTGATCTCGTGGCTATCATGCACTGATCACGTGGCTAATCATGCACTGATCAAGTGACTGATCATGCACTGATAACGTGGCTAATCATGCACTGATCACGTGTCTATAATGCTCTGCTCACGTGGCTGATCATGCAATGATCACGTAGCTAACATGTACTGGTCACATGACTGATCATGCACTGATGACGTGACTGATCATGCACTGATCTCGTGGCTATCATGCACTGATCACGTGGCTGATCATGCACTGATCACGTGTCTATAATGCACTGCTCACGTGGCTGATCATGCAATGATCACGTAGCTAACATGTACTGGTCACATGACTGATCATGCACTGATGACGTGACGGATCATGCACTGATCACGTGACTGATCATGCACTGATTACGTGGCTATCATGCACTGTTGACGTGGCTGATCATGCACTGATCACGTGACTGATCATGCACTGATCATGCGGCTGATCATGCAATGATCATGTAGCTACCATGTACTGGTCACGTGACTGATCATACACCCATCAGGTGACTCATCATGCACTGATCACGTGGCTATCATGCACTGTTCATGTGTCTCATCATACACTGATCACCTGCCTGGTCATGCACAGATCATGTGACTAATCATGAACTGATCACGTAGCTGTCATGCACTGATCACCTGCTGACCATGCACTGATCACGTGGCTATCATGCAATGATCACTTGGCTATCATGCACTGATCACGTGGCTGATCATGCACTGATACCGTGACTGAGCATGGACTGATCACCTGACTATCATGTAGTGATCACGTGACTTAATGGCGCTGATCATGTGACTGATCATGCGCTGATCATGTTTGCTATCATACACTGATCATTCGCCTCTGGAGGCAATAAACAAAGAGCTGAGTAGGCACGAATCAAACAGTCAGCAGGCAATAATCATGGAACTCAGCTGTGAGGAATCATGCTGCTCAGCTGGCAATAATCAAGCAGCTCAGCAGGCAGGAATTACGCAGCACAGGTGTCAATTGTCAAGGAGATGACAGGCAGGAATCGTGCAGCTCAGCTGGCAATTGTCAAGCAGATGAGCAGACATAAATCACGAAGCTCAGCAGGCCCTGATCACGAGACTGAGCATGCACTGTTCACGTGGCTGATCACACACCTATCACGTGACTGATCATGCACTGATCACGTGGCTCTCATGCACTGATCACGTGTATGCGCATGCACTGGTCACGTAACTGTATGCACTGATGACGTGGCTATCATGCACTGATGACGTGGCTGATCATGCACTGATCATGTGACTGATCATGCACTGATCACGTAGCTATCTTGCACTGATCACTTGGCTGATCATACACTCATCACTGGACTGATCATGCACTGATCACGTGACTGATCATGCACTGATCATCTGGCTATCGTGCACTGATCACGTGGTTGATCATACACTGATCACGAGACTGATCATACACTGATCACGTGACTGACCATGCACTGATCACGTGACTGATCATACACTGTTCACGTGACTGATCATGCACTGATCACATGACTGATAATGCACTGATCATCTGGCTATCATGCACTCATTACCTGGCTATCGTGCACTGATTACGTGGTTGATCATACACTGATCACGAGACTGATCATGCATTGATCACGTCTATATCATCCACTGATCACATGACTGCCCATGCACTGATCACGTGGATGATCATACACTGATCATGTGACAGATCATGCAGTGACCATGTAGCTATCATGCACTGATCAAGTGGCTGATCATACTCTGCTCCCGAAACTGATCATGCACTGATCACGTGTCTATCATGCAGTGCTCACGTGGCTGATCCTGCAATGATCACGTAGCTAACATATACTGGTCACGTGACTGATCATGCAATGGTAACGTAATTGATCATGCACTGATCACGTGACTGATCATGCCCTGATCACGTGACTGATCATGCACTGATCACGTGGCTATCATGCACTGCTAATGTGGCTGATAATACAATGGTCACATAGCTACCATGTACTGGTCACGTGACTGATCATGCAATGATCATGTAGCTACCATGTACCGGTCACGTGACTGATCATACACCCATCAGGTGACGGATCATGCACTGATCACTTGGCTATCATGCACTACTCACGTGGCTGATCATGCAATGATCATGTAGCTACCATGTACCGGTCACGTGACTGATCATACACCCATCAGGTGACGGATCATGCACTGATCACGTGTCTATCATGCACTGATCACGAGACTGCTCATGCACTGATCACGTCTATATCATGCACTGATCACATGACTGCCCATGCACTGATCACATGGATGATCATACACTGATCATGTGACAGATCATGCAGTGATCACGTGGCTATCAAGCACTGATCAAGTGGCTGATCGTACTCTGCTCCCGAAACTGATCATGCACTGATCACGTGGCTATCATGCACTGCTCACGTGGCTGATCATGCAATGATCACGTAGCTACCATGTACTGGTCACGTGACTGATCATGCAATGATCACATAATTGATCATGCGCTGATCAGGTGACTTATCATGCACTGTTCACGTGAGTGATCATGCACTGATCTCGTGGCTATCATGCACGGCTCACGTGGCTGATCATGCAGTGATCACGTAGCTACCATGTACTGGTCACGTGACTGATCATGCACTGATGACGTAATTGATCATGCACTGATCATGTGGCTGATCATGCACTGGTCACGTGGCTGATCATACAGTGATCACGTGACTGATCATGCACTGATGACGTGACTGATCATGCACTGATCACGTGGCTGTCATGCACTGATCACTTGGCTGGTCATACACTGATCACGTGCCTGGTCATGCACTGATCACGTGGCTGATCATGCACTGATCACGTGACTGATCATGCACTGATCACGTGGCTGATAATGCACAGATCACGTAGCTACCATGTACTGGTCACGTGAGTGATCATGCACTGATCACGTAATTGATCATTCACTGATCAGGTGACTTATCATACACTGTTCACTTTACTGATCATGCACTGATCACGTGACTGATCATGCACTGACCTCGTGGCTATCGTGCACGGCTCACGTGGCTGATCATGCACTGATCACTTAATTGATCATGCACTGATCATGTGGGAGATCATGCACTGATAACGTGGCTGATCATACTCTGATCACGTGACTGATCATGCACTGATCTCGTGGCTATCATGCACTGATCACGTGGCTAATCATGCACTGATCAAGTGACTGATCATGCACTGATAACGTGGCTAATCATGCACTGATCACGTGTCTATAATGCTCTGCTCACGTGGCTGATCATGCAATGATCACGTAGCTAACATGTACTGGTCACATGACTGATCATGCACTGATGACGTGACTGATCATGCACTGATCTCGTGGCTATCATGCACTGATCACGTGGCTGATCATGCACTGATCACGTGTCTATAATGCACTGCTCACGTGGCTGATCATGCAATGATCACGTAGCTAACATGTACTGGTCACATGACTGATCATGCACTGATGACGTGACGGATCATGCACTGATCACGTGGCTATCATGCACTGATCACGTGGCTATCATGCACTGATCACGTGGCTGATCATGCTCTGATCACGTGACTGATCATGCACTGATAACGTGGCTGATCATGCACTGAACACGTGGCTATCATGCACTACTCACGTGGCTGATCATGCAATGATCATGTAGCTACCATGTATCGGTCACGTGACTGATCATACACCCATCAGGTGACTGATCATTCATATATGACGTGGCTACCATGCACTGTTCACGTGGCTGATCATACACTGATCACCTGCCTGGACATGCACAGATCACGTGGCTGATCATGCACTTATCACGTGGCTGATCATGCACTGATCACGTGGCTATCATGCACTGATCACGTGGCTGATCACGAAATGATCACACAGCTACCATGTACTGGTCACATGACTGATAATGCACTGATCACGTGGATGATCATGCACTTATCACGTGGCTGATCATGCACTGATCACGTGGCTATCATGCACTGCTCACGTGGCTGATCACGAAATGATCACGCAGCTACCATGTACTGGTCACATGACTAATCATGCACTGACCACATGACTGATCATGCACTTATCACGTGGCTGATCATGCACTGATCACGTGGCTATCATGCACTGCTCACGTGGCTGATCACAAAATGATCACGCAGCTACCATGTACTGGTCACATGACTGATAATGCACTGATCACGTGGATGATCATACACTGATCATGTGACAGATCATGCAGTGATCACGTGGCTATCATGCACTGATCAAGTGGCTGATCGTACTCTGCTCCCGAAACTGATCATGCAGTGATCACGTGGCTATCATGCACTGCTCACGTGGCTGATCATGCAATGATCACGTAGCTACCATGTACTGGTCACGTGAGTGATCATGCACTGATCACGTAATTGATCATGCACTGATCAGGTGACTTATCATGCACTGTTCACGTGACTGATCATGCACTGATCACGTGACTGCTCATGCCCTGATCTCGTGGCTACCATGCACGGCTCACGTGGCTTATCATGCAATGATCACATAATTGATCCTGCACTGATCACGTGGCACTCATGCACTGTTCACGTGGCTGATCATACACTGATCACGTGATTGATCATGCCCTGAACACGTGGCTATCATGCACTGATCACGTGGCTGATCATGCAATGATCACGTAGAAACCATGTACTGGTCATGTGACTGATCATGCACTGATCACGAAATTGATCCTGCACTGATCACGTGGCTCATCATACACTGATCACATGACTGTTCTCGCACTGATCACTTGACTGATCATGCACTGATCACGTGGCTATAATGAACTGATCACGTGGCTGATCATATATTGTTCACGTGCCTGGTCATGCACAGATCACCTGACTAATCATGAACTGATCACGTGGCTATAATTCACTGATCACGTGGATATCATGCACTGATTATGTGCCTGTCATGCACAGATCACGTGACTAATGATGAACTGATCACGTAGGTATCATGCACTGATCACGTGGCTGATTTTACACTGTTCACTTGTCTGATCATGCACTGATCACGTGGCTGATCATACACTGCTCACGTAGCTGATCATGCACTGATTACGTGGCTATCATGCAGTGTTCACGTGGCTGATCCTGCAATGATCACGTAGCTAACATGTACTGGTCACGTGACTGATCATGCAATGGTAACGTAATTGATCATGCACTGATCACGTGACTGATCATGCACTGATTACGTGGTTATCATGCACTACTCACGTGGCTGATCCTACAATGATCATGTAGCTACCATGTACCGGTCACGTGACTGATCATGCACTGATCACTTAATTGATCATGCACTGATAATGAGGGAGATCATACACTGATCACGTGGCTGATCATACACTGATCATGTGACTGATCATGCACTGATCACGTGGCTATCATGCACTGATCACGTGGCTATCATGCACTGATCACGTGACTGATCATGCACTGATCACGTGGCTGATCATGCACTGATCACGTGGCTATAATGCACTGCTCACGTGGCTGATCATGCAATGATCACGTAGCTATCATGTACTGGTCACATGACTGATCATGCACTGATGACGTGAGTGATCATGCACTGATCACGTGCCTATCATTCACTACTCACGTGGTTGATCATGCAATGATCATGTAGCTACCATGTATCGGTCACGTGACTGATCATACACCCATCAGGTGACTGATCATGCATATATGTCGTGGCTACCATGCACTGTTCACGTGGCTGATCATACACTGATCACCTGCCTGGTCATGCACAGATCACGTGACCTATCATGAACTGATCACGTAGCTATCATGCACTGATCACCTGGCTGATCATGCACTGATCACGTGGCTATCATTCAATGATCACGTGGCTATCATGCACTGATCACATGGCTGATCATGCACTGATACCGTGACTGAGCCTGGACTGATCACATGACTATCATGTAGTGATCACGTAAGTTAATGGCGCTGGTCATGTGACTGATCATGCGCTGATCATGTTTGCTATCATACACTGATCATGTGCCTCTGGAGGCAATAAACAAAGAGCTGAGTAGGCACGAATCAAACAGTCAGCAGGCACTAATCGTGGAACTCAGCTGTGAGGAATCATGCTGCTCAGCTGGCAATAATCAAGCATCTGAGCAGGCAGGAATTACGCAGAACAGTTGGCAATTGTCAAGCAGATGACAGGCAGGAATCGTGCAGCTCAGCTTGCAATTGTCACGCAGATGAGCAGAGAGTAATCACGCAGCTCAGCAGGCCCTGATCACGTGACTGAGCATGCACTGTTCACGTGGCTGATCATACACTGATCACGTGATTGATCATGCACTGATCACTTGGATATCATGCACTGATCACGTGGCTGATCATACACTGTTCACGTGTCTGACCATGCACTGGTCACGTGGCTGATCATACACTGCTCACGTAACTGATCATGCACTGATCACATGGCACTCATGCACTGATCACGTGGCTGATCATACTCTGCTCACCTAACTGATAATGCACACATCACGTGGCTATCATGCACTCCTCACGTGGCTGGTCATGCAATGATCCCGTAGCTACCATATACTGGTCACGTGACTGATCATGCACAGATCACGTAAATGATCATGCACTGCTCACGTGGCTGATCATGCAATGATCACGTAGCAACCATGTACTGGTCACGTGACTGATCATGCACTCATCAAGTATTGATCCTGCACTGATCACGTGGCTCATCACGCACTGATCACGTGGCTGATCACACACGTATCACGTGACTGATCATGTACAGATCACGTGACTAATCATGAAGTAATCACGTGGCTATCATGCACTGCCCACGTGGCTATCATGCACTGATCACGTGGCTGATCATGCAATGATCACGTAGCTACCATGTACTGGTCACGTGACTGATCATGCACTGATCAAGTATTGATCCTGGACTGATCACGTGGCTCATCACGCACTGATCACGTGGCTGATCACACACGTAACACGTGACTGATCATGTACAGATCACGTGACTAATCATGAAGTAATCACGTGGCTATCATGCACTGCCCACGTGGCTATTATGCACTGATCACGTGGCTGATCATGCAATGATCACTTAGCTACCATGTACTGGTCACATGACTGATCATGCACTGATCACGTGACTGATCATGCACTGATCACTTGGCTATCATGCACTACTCACGTGGCTGATCATGCAATGATCATGTAGCTACCATGTACCGGTCACGTGACTGATCATACACCCATCAGGTGACGGATCATGCACTGATCACGTGTCTATCATGCACTGATCACGAGACTGCTCATGCACTGATCACGTCTATATCATGCACTGATCACATGACTGCCCATGCACTGATCACATGGATGATCATACACTGATCATGTGACAGATCATGCAGTGATCACGTGGCTATCAAGCACTGATCAAGTGGCTGATCGTACTCTGCTCCCGAAACTGATCATGCACTGATCACGTGGCTATCATGCACTGCTCACGTGGCTGATCATGCAATGATCACGTAGCTACCATGTACTGGTCACGTGACTGATCATGCAATGATCACATAATTGATCATGCGCTGATCAGGTGACTTATCATGCACTGTTCACGTGAGTGATCATGCACTGCTCTCGTGGCTATCATGCACGGCTCACGTGGCTGATCATGCAGTGATCACGTAGCTACCATGTACTGGTCACGTGACTGATCATGCACTGATGACGTAATTGATCATGCACTGATCATGTGGCTGATCATGCACTGGTCACGTGGCTGATCATACAGTGATCACGTGACTGATCATGCACTGATGACGTGACTGATCATGCACTGATCACGTGGCTGTCATGCACTGATCACTTGGCTGGTCATACACTGATCACGTGCCTGGTCATGCACTGATCACGTGGCTGATCATGCACTGATCACGTGACTGATCATGCACTGATCACGTGGCTGATAATGCACAGATCACGTAGCTACCATGTACTGGTCACGTGAGTGATCATGCACTGATCACGTAATTGATCATTCACTGATCAGGTGACTTATCATACACTGTTCACTTTACTGATCATGCACTGATCACGTGACTGATCATGCACTGACCTCGTGGCTATCGTGCACGGCTCACGTGGCTGATCATGCACTGATCACTTAATTGATCATGCACTGATCATGTGGGAGATCATGCACTGATAACGTGGCTGATCATACTCTGATCACGTGACTGATCATGCACTGATCTCGTGGCTATCATGCACTGATCACGTGGCTAATCATGCACTGATCAAGTGACTGATCATGCACTGATAACGTGGCTAATCATGCACTGATCACGTGTCTATAATGCTCTGCTCACGTGGCTGATCATGCAATGATCACGTAGCTAACATGTACTGGTCACATGACTGATCATGCACTGATGACGTGACTGATCATGCACTGATCTCGTGGCTATCATGCACTGATCACGTGGCTGATCATGCACTGATCACGTGTCTATAATGCACTGCTCACGTGGCTGATCATGCAATGATCACGTAGCTAACATGTACTGGTCACATGACTGATCATGCACTGATGACGTGACGGATCATGCACTGATCACGTGGCTATCATGCACTGATCACGTGGCTATCATGCACTGATCACGTGGCTGATCATGCTCTGATCACGTGACTGATCATGCACTGATAACGTGGCTGATCATGCACTGAACACGTGGCTATCATGCACTACTCACGTGGCTGATCATGCAATGATCATGTAGCTACCATGTATCGGTCACGTGATTGATCATACACCCATCAGGTGACTGATCATTCATATATGACGTGGCTACCATGCACTGTTCACGTGGCTGATCATACACTGATCACCTGCCTGGACATGCACAGATCACGTGGCTGATCATGCACTTATCACGTGGCTGATCATGCACTGATCACGTGGCTATCATGCACTGCTCACGTGGCTGATCACGAAATGATCACACAGCTACCATGTACTGGTCACATGACTGATAATGCACTGATCACGTGGATGATCATGCACTTATCACGTGGCTGATCATGCACTGATCACGTGGCTATCATGCACTGCTCACGTGGCTGATCACGAAATGATCACGCAGCTACCATGTACTGGTCACATGACTAATCATGCACTGACCACGTGACTGATCATGCACTTATCACGTGGCTGATCATGCACTGATCACGTGGCTATCATGCACTGCTCACGTGGCTGATCACAAAATGATCACGCAGCTACCATGTACTGGTCACATGACTGATAATGCACTGATCACGTGGATGATCATACACTGATCATGTGACAGATCATGCAGTGATCACGTGGCTATCATGCACTGATCAAGTGGCTGATCGTACTCTGCTCCCGAAACTGATCATGCAGTGATCACGTGGCTATCATGCACTGCTCACGTGGCTGATCATGCAATGATCACGTAGCTACCATGTACTGGTCACGTGAGTGATCATGCACTGATCACGTAATTGATCATGCACTGATCAGGTGACTTATCATGCACTGTTCACGTGACTGATCATGCACTGATCACGTGACTGCTCATGCCCTGATCTCGTGGCTACCATGCACGGCTCACGTGGCTTATCATGCAATGATCACATAATTGATCCTGCACTGATCACGTGGCACTCATGCACTGTTCACGTGGCTGATCATACACTGATCACGTGATTGATCATGCCCTGAACACGTGGCTATCATGCACTGATCACGTGGCTGATCATGCAATGATCACGTAGAAACCATGTACTGGTCATGTGACTGATCATGCACTGATCACGAAATTGATCCTGCACTGATCACGTGGCTCATCATACACTGATCACATGACTGTTCTCGCACTGATCACTTGACTGATCATGCACTGATCACGTGGCTATAATGAACTGATCACGTGGCTGATCATATATTGTTCACGTGCCTGGTCATGCACAGATCACCTGACTAATCATGAACTGATCACGTGGCTATAATTCACTGATCACGTGGATATCATGCACTGATTATGTGCCTGTCATGCACAGATCACGTGACTAATGATGAACTGATCACGTAGGTATCATGCACTGATCACGTGGCTGATTTTACACTGTTCACTTGTCTGATCATGCACTGATCACGTGGCTGATCATACACTGCTCACGTAGCTGATCATGCACTGATTACGTGGCTATCATGCAGTGTTCACGTGGCTGATCCTGCAATGATCACGTAGCTAACATGTACTGGTCACGTGACTGATCATGCAATGGTAACGTAATTGATCATGCACTGATCACGTGACTGATCATGCACTGATTACGTGGTTATCATGCACTACTCACGTGGCTGATCCTACAATGATCATGTAGCTACCATGTACCGGTCACGTGACTGATCATGCACTGATCACTTAATTGATCATGCACTGATAATGAGGGAGATCATACACTGATCACGTGGCTGATCATACACTGATCATGTGACTGATCATGCACTGATCACGTGGCTATCATGCACTGATCACGTGGCTATCATGCACTGATCACGTGACTGATCATGCACTGATCACGTGGCTGATCATGCACTGATCACGTGGCTATAATGCACTGCTCACGTGGCTGATCATGCAATGATCACGTAGCTACCATGTACTGGTCACATGACTGATCATGCACTGATGACGTGAGTGATCATCCACTGATCACGTGCCTATCATTCACTACTCACGTGGTTGATCATGCAATGATCATGTAGCTACCATGTATCGGTCACGTGACTGATCATACACCCATCAGGTGACTGATCATGCATATATGTCGTGGCTACCATGCACTGTTCACGTGGCTGATCATACACTGACCACCTGCCTGGTCATGCACAGATCACGTGACCTATCATGAACTGATCACGTAGCTATCATGCACTGATCACCTGGCTGATCATGCACTGATCACGTGGCTATCATTCAATGATCACGTGGCTATCATGCACTGATCACATGGCTGATCATGCACTGATACCGTGACTGAGCCTGGACTGATCACATGACTATCATGTAGTGATCACGTAAGTTAATGGCGCTGATCATGTGACTGATCATGCGCTGATCATGTTTGCTATCATACACTGATCATGTGCCTCTGGAGGCAATAAACAAAGAGCTGAGTAGGCACGAATCAAACAGTCAGCAGGCACTAATCGTGGAACTCAGCTGTGAGGAATCATGCTGCTCAGCTGGCAATAATCAAGCATCTGAGCAGGCAGGAATTACGCAGAACAGTTGGCAATTGTCAAGCAGATGACAGGCAGGAATCGTGCAGCTCAGCTTGCAATTGTCACGCAGATGAGCAGAGAGTAATCACGCAGCTCAGCAGGCCCTGATCACTTGACTGAGCATGCACTGTTCACGTGGCTGATCATACACTGATCACGTGATTGATCATGCACTGATCACTTGGATATCATGCACTGATCACGTGGCTGATCATACACTGTTCACGTGTCTGACCATGCACTGGTCACGTGGCTGATCATACACTGCTCACGTAACTGATCATGCACTGATCACATGGCACTCATGCACTGATCACGTGGCTGATCATACTCTGCTCACCTAACTGATAATGCACACATCACGTGGCTATCATGCACTCCTCACGTGGCTGGTCATGCAATGATCCCGTAGCTACCATATACTGGTCACGTGACTGATCATGCACAGATCACGTAAATGATCATGCACTGCTCACGTGGCTGATCATGCAATGATCACGTAGCAACCATGTACTGGTCACGTGACTGATCATGCACTCATCAAGTATTGATCCTGCACTGATCACGTGGCTCATCACGCACTGATCACGTGGCTGATCACACACGTATCACGTGACTGATCATGTACAGATCACGTGACTAATCATGAAGTAATCACGTGGCTATCATGCACTGCCCACGTGGCTATCATGCACTGATCACGTGGCTGATCATGCAATGATCACGTAGCTACCATGTACTGGTCACGTGACTGATCATGCACTGATCAAGTATTGATCCTGGACTGATCACGTGGCTCATCACGCACTGATCACGTGGCTGATCACACACGTAACACGTGACTGATCATGTACAGATCACGTGACTAATCATGAAGTAATCACGTGGCTATCATGCACTGCCCACGTGGCTATTATGCACTGATCACGTGGCTGATCATGCAATGATCACTTAGCTACCATGTACTGGTCACATGACTGATCATGCACTGATCACGTGACTGATCATGCACTGATCACTTGGCTATCATGCACTACTCACGTGGCTGATCATGCAATAATCATGTAGCTACCATGTACCGGTCACGTGACTGATCATACACCCATCAGGTGACGGATCATGCACTGATCACGTGTCTATCATGCACTGATCACGAGACTGCTCATGCACTGATCACGTCTATATCATGCACTGATCACATGACTGCCCATGCACTGATCACATGGATGATCATACACTGATCATGTGACAGATCATGCAGTGATCACGTGGCTATCAAGCACTGATCAAGTGGCTGATCGTACTCTGCTCCCGAAACTGATCATGCACTGATCACGTGGCTATCATGCACTGCTCACGTGGCTGATCATGCAATGATCACGTAGCTACCATGTACTGGTCACGTGACTGATCATGCAATGATCACATAATTGATCATGCACTGATCTGGTGACTTATTATGCACTGTTCACGTGAGTGATCCTGCCCTGATCATGTGACTGATCATGCACTGATCTCCTGGCTATCATGCACGACTCACGTGGCTGATCATGCAATGATCACGTAGCTACCATGTACTGGTCACGTGACTGATCATTCACTAACCACGTAAATGATCATGCACTGATCTCGTGACTGATCATGCACTGATCACGTGGCTATCATGCACTGATCACTTGGCTGGTCATACACTGATCACGTGCCTGGTCATGCACTGATCACGTGGCTGATCATGCACTGATCACTTGGCTGGTCATACACTGATCACGTGCCTGGTCATACACTAATCACGTGGCTATAATGCACTGCTCACCTGGCTGATCATGGAATGATCACGCAGCTACCATGTACTCGTCTCATGACTGATCATGCACTTATCACGTGACTGATCATGCACTGATCACGTGGCTATCATGCACTACTCACGTGGCTGAACATGCAGTGATCATGTAGCTACCATGTACAGGTCACCTGACTGATACTTCACCCATCAGGTGACTGATCATGCACTGATCACGTGGCTGTCATGCAATGATCACGTGGCTATCATGCACTGATTACTTGTCTGATCATACACTGATCACGTGACTGATAATGCACTGATCATCTGGCTATCATGCACTCATTACCTGGCTATCGTGCACTGATCACGTGGTTGATCATACACTGATCACGAGACTGATCATGCATTGATCACGTCTATATCACGCACTGATCACATGACTACCCATGCACTGATCATGTGGATGATCATACACTGATCATGTGACAGATCATGCAGTGACCACGTAGCTATCATGCACTGATCAAGTGGCTGATCATACTCTGCTCCCGAAACTGATCATGCAGTGATCACGTGGCTATCATGCACTGCTCACATGGCTGATCATGCAATGATCACATAGCTCCCATGTGCTGGTCACGTGGGTGATCATGCACTGATCAGGTGACTTATCATGAACTGATCATGTGGCTGATCATGCACTGATCACTTGGCTCATCATACCCTGGTCCCGTGACTGATCATGCACTGATCTCGTGACTGATCATGCACTGAACACGTGGCTATTATGCTCTGCTTATGTGGCTGATCATGCAATGATCACGTAGCAACCATGTACTGGTCACGTGACGGATCATGCACTGATCACGTAATTGATCATGCACTGTTCACGTGACTGATCATGTACTGATCACGTGACTGATCATGCATTGCTCACGTGGCTATCTTGCACTGCTCACGTGGCTGATCATGCAATGATCATGTAGCAACCAAATACTGGTCACGTGGCTCTTCATGCACTGATCACGTGACTGTTCATGCACTGAATACTTGACTGATCATGCACAGATCACGTGTCTATCATGCAGTGCTCACGTAGATGATCCTGCAATGATCACGTAGCTAACATATACTGGTCACGTGACTGATCATGCAATGGTAACGTAATTGATCATGCACTGATCACGTGACTGATCATGCCCTGATCACGTGACTGATCATGCACTGATCACGTGGCTATCATGCACTGCTAACGTGGCTGATAATACAATGGTCACATAGCAACCATGTACTGGTTACGTGACTGATCATGCACTGGTCACGTGGGTATATTTCACTGATCACGTGGATTTCGTGCACTGATTACGTTCCTGTCATGCACAGATCACGTCACTAATCATGAACTGATCACGTAGGTATCATGCACTGATCACGTGGCTGACCATTCACTGTTCACGTGTCTGATCATGGATTGATCACGTGGCTGCTCATACACTGATCACGTGCCTGGTCATGACCTGATCACGTGGCTGATCATGCACTGATCACGTGGCTATAATGCACTGCTCACGTGGCTGATCATGCACTGATCACGTGGCTATCATGCACTACTCACGTGGCTGATCATGCAATGATCATGTAGCTACCATGTATCGGTCACATGACTGATCATACACCCATCAGGTGACTGATCATGCATATATGATGTGGCTACCATGCACTGTTCACGTGGCTGATCATACACTGATCACCTGCCTGGTCATGCACAGATCACGCGACCTATCATGAACTGATTACGTAGCTATCATGCACTGATCACCTGGCTGATCATGCACTGATCACGTGGCTTTCATGCAATGATCACGTGGCTATCATGCACTGATCACATGGCTGATCATGCACTGATACCGTGACTGAGCCTGGACTGATCACATGACTATCATGTAGTGATCACGTAAGTTAATGGCGCTGATCATGTGACTGATCATGCGCTGATCATGTTTGCTATCATACACTGATCATGTGCCTCTGGAGGCAATAAACAAAGAGCTGAGTAGCACGAATCAAACAGTCAGCAGGCACTAATCGTGGAACTCAGCTGTGAGGAATCATGCTGCTCAGCTGGCAATAATCAAGCATCTGAGCAGGCAGGAATTACGCAGCACAGCTGGCAATTGTCAAGCAGATGACAGGCAGGAATCGTGCAGCTCAGCTTGCAATTGTCAAGCAGATGAGCAGAGAGTAATCACGCAGCTCAGCAGGCCCTGATCACGTGACTGAGCATGCACTGTTCACGTGGCTGATCATACACTGGTCACGTGATTGATCATGCACTGATCACTTGGATATCATGCACTGATCACGTGGCTGATCATACACTGTTCACGTGTCTGACCATGCACTGATCACGTGGCTGATCATACACTGCTCATGTAACTGATCATGCACTGATCACGTGGCTATCATGCACTGATCACGTGGCTGAACATGCACTGTTCATGTGGCTGATCACACACCTGTCACGTGACTGATAATGCACTGATCACGTGGCAATCATGCACTGATCACGTGGCTGATCATACTCTGCTCACCTAACTGATCATGCACACATCACGTGGCTATCATGCACTCCTCACGTGGCTGGTCATGCAATGATCACGTAGCTACCATGTACCGGTCACGTGACTGATCATGCACAGATCACGTAAATGATCATGCACTGCTCACGTGGCTGATCATGCAATGTTTATGTAGCTACCATGTACTGGTCACGTGACTGATCATGCACTGATCACGTAATTGATCCTGCACTGGTCACGTGGCTCATCATTCACTGATCAAGTCGCTGATCACACATGTATCACGTGACTGATCATGCACTGATCACGTGGCTCTCATGCACTGATCACGTGGCTATCATGCACTGATCACGTGGATATCATGCAGTGATCACGTGGCTATCATGCACTTATATCATGCACTGATCACGTGGCTGATCACACACATATCACGTGACTGATCATGGACTGATCACGTGACTATCATGCACTGATCACGTGGCTATCACGCACTGATCACGTGGCTGATCACACACGTATCACGTGACTGATCATGTACAGATCACGTGACTAATCATGAAGTAACCACGTGGTTATCATGCACTGCTCACGTGGCTATCATGCACTGATCACGTGGCTGATCATGCAATGATCACGTAGCTACCATGTACTGGTCACGTGACTGATCATGCACTGATCAAGTATTGATCCTGGACTGATCACGTGGCTCATCACGCACTGATCACGTGGCTGATCACACACGTATCACGTGACTGATCATGTATAGATCACGTGACTAATCATGAAGTAATCACATGGCTATCATGCACTGATCACGAGGCTGATCATGCAATGATCACTTAGCTACCATGTACTGGTCACATGACTGATCATGCACTGATCACGTGACTGATCATGCACTGATCACATGGCTATCATGCACTACTCACGTGACTGATCATGCAATGATCATGTAGCTAACATGTACCGGTCACGTGACTGATCATACACCCATCAGGTGATGGATCATGCACTGATCATGTGTCTATCATGCACTGATCACGAGACTGATCATGCACTGATCACGTCTATATCATGCACTGATCACATGACTGCCCATGCACTGATCACGTGGATGATCATACACTGATCATGTGACAGATCATGCAGTGATCACGTGGCTATCAAGCACTGATCAAGTGGCTGATCGTACTCTGCTCCCGAAACTGATCATGCACTGATCACGTGGCTATCATGCACTGCTCACGTGGCTGATCATGCAATGATCACGTAGCTACCATGTACTGGTCACGTGACTGATCATGCAATGATCACGTAATTGATCATGCACTGATCGGGTGACTTATTATGCACTGTTCACGTGAGTGATCCTGCACTGATCACGTGACTGATCATGCACTGATCTCGTGGCTATCATGCACGACTCACGTGGCTGATCATGCAATGATCACGTAGCTACCATGTACTGGTCACATGACTGATCATGCACTAACCACGTAAATGATCATGCACTGATCTTGTGACTGATCATGCACTGATCACGTGGCTATCATGCACTGATCACTTGGCTGGTCATACAGTGATCACGTGCCTGGTCATGCACTGATCACGTGGCTGATCATGCACTGATCACTTGGCTGGTCATACACTGATCACGTGCCTGGTCATACACTAATCACGTTGCTATAATGCACTGCTCACCTGGCTGATCATGCAATGATCACGCAGCTACCATGTACTGGTCTCATGACTGATCATGCACTTATCACGTGACTGATCATGCACTGATCACGTGGCTATCATGCACTACTCACGTGGCTGAACATGCAATGATCATGTAGCTACCATGTACTGGTCACCTGACTGACACTTCACCCATCAGGTGACTGATCATGCAATGATCACGTAGCTACCATGTACTGGTCACGTGACTGATCATGCACTAACCACGTAAATGATCATGCACTGATCTTGTGACTGATCATGCACTGATCACGTGGCTATCATGCACTGATCACTTGGCTGGTCATACAGTGATCACGTGCCTGGTCATGCACTGATCAAGTGGCTGATCATACTCTGCTCCCGAAACTGATCTTGCACTGATCACGTGGCTATCATGCACTGCTCACGTGGCTGATCATGCAATTATCACGTAGCTACCATGTACTGGTCACGTGAGTGATCATGCACTGATCACGTAATTGATCATGCACTGATCAGGTGACTAATCATGCACTGTTCACGTGATTGATCATGCACTGAATCGTGGCTATCATGCACGGCTCACGTGGCTGATCATGCAGTGATCACGTAGCTACCATGTACTGGTCACGTGACTGATCATGCACTGATGACCTAATTGATCATGCACTGATCATGTGGCTGATCATCCACTGGTCACGTGGCTGATCATACATTGATCACGTGACTGATCATGCACTGATCACGTGACTGATCATGCACTGATCACGTGGCTGTCATGCACTGATCACTTGGCTGGTCATACACTGATCACATGCCTGGTCATTCACTGATCACGTGGCTGATCATGCACTGATCACCTGACTGATCATGCACTGATCACGTGGCTGATCATGCACAGATCACGTGGCTATCATGCACTGCTCACGTGGCTGACCATGCACTGATCACGTAATGGATCATGCACTGATTATGTGGCTGATTATGCACTGATCACGTGGCTGATCATGCACAGATCACGCAGTTACCATGTACTGGTCACATGACTGATCATGCACTCATCACGTGACTGATCATGCACTGTTCACGTAGCTATCATGCACTACTCACGTGGCTGATCATGCACTGATCACGTGATGGATCATGCACTGATTATGTGGCTGATTATGCACTGATCACGTGGCTATCATGCAGTGATCACGTGGCGGATCATACACTGTTCACGTGCCAGGTCATGCACAAATCACGTGACTAATCATGAACTGATCACGTGGGTATATTTCACTGATCACGTGGATTTCATGCACTGATTACGTTCCTGTCATGCACAGATCACGTCACTAATCATGAACTGATCACGTAGGTATCATGCACTGATCACGTGGCTGACCATTCACTGTTCACGTGCCTGGTCATGACCTGATCACGTGGCTGATCATGCACTGATCACGTGGCTATAATGCACTGCTCACGTGGCTGATCATGCAATGATCACGTAGCTACCATGTACTGGTCACATGAGTGATCATGCACTGATCACGTAATTGGTCATTCACTGATCAGGTGACTTATCATACACTGTTCACGTAACTGATCATGCACTGATCACGTAACTGATCATGCACTGACCTCGTGGCTATCATGCACGGCTCACGTGGTTGATCATGCACTGATCACTTAATTGATCATGCACTGATAATGTGGGAGATCATGCACTGATCACGTGGCTGATCATACACTGATCACGTGACTGATCATGCACTGATCACGTGGCTATCATGCACTGATCACGTGGCTATCATGCACTGATCACGTGGCTGATCATGCACTGATCACGTGACTGATCACGCACTGATAACGTGGCTGATCATGCACTGATCACGTGGCTATAATGCACTGCTCACGTGGCTGATCATGCAATGATCACGTAGCTACCATGTACTGGTCACATGACTGATCATGCACTGATTACGTGACGGATCATGCACTGATCACGTGGCTATCATGCACTGATCACGTGGCTATCATGCACTGATCACGTGGCTGATCATGCACTGATCACGTGACTGATCATGCACTGATAACGTGGCTGATCATGCACTGATCATGTGGCTATAATGCACTGCTCACGTGGCTGATCATGCAATGATCACGTAGCTACCATGTACTGGTCACATGACAGATCATGCACTGATGACGTGACTGATCTTGCACTGATCACGTGGCTACCATGCACTGTTCACGTGGCTGATCATACACTGATCACCTGCCTGGTCATGCACAGATCACGTGACTAATCATGAACTGATCACGTAGCCATCATGCACTGATCACGTGGCTGATCATACTCTGCTCACCTAACTGATCATGCACACATCACGTGGCTATCATGCACTCCTCACGTGGCTGGTCATGCAATGATCACGTAGCTACCATATACTGGTCACCTGACTGATCATGCACAGATCACATAAATGATCATGCACTGCTCACGTGGCTGATCATGCAATGATCACCTAGCAACCATGTACTGGTCACGTGACTGATCATGCACTGATCACGTAATTGATCCTCCACTGATCACGTGGCTCATCACGCACTGATCACGTGGCTGATCACACACGTATCACGTGACTGATCATGTACAGATCACGTGACTAATCATGAAGTAATCACGTGGTTATCATGCACTGCCCACGTGGCTATCATGCACTGATCACGTGGCTGATCATACAATGATCACGTAGCTACCATGTACTGGTCACGTGACTGATCATGCACTGATCAAGTATTGATCCTGGACTGATCACGTGGCTCATCACGCACTGATCACGTGGCTGATCACACACGTATCACGTGACTGATCATGTACAGATCACGTGACTAATCATGAAGTAATCACGTGGCTATCATGCACTGCCCACGTGGCTATCATGCACTGATCACGTGGCTGATCATGCAATGATCACTTAGCTACCATGTATTGGTCACGTGACTGATCATGCACTGATCACGTGACTGATCATGTATGATCACGTGGCTATCATGCACTGCTCTCGTGGCTGATCATGCAATGTTCACGCAGCTACCATGTACTGGTCACATGACTAATCATGCACTGATCACGGTGACTGATCATGCACTTATCACGTGGCTGATCATGCACTGATCACGTGGCTATCATGCCAGTGTTCACGTGGCTGATCACGAAAATGATCACGTAGCTAACATGCACTGATCACGTGACTGATATGCACTGATCACGTGGCTATCATTGCACTACTCACCATGGCCTAGATGCATGCAAATGATCATGTACGTGACCATTTGTATCTGGTCACGTGACTGATCATACAATCCTCATCAGATGACTGATCAGTAGCATCTATGATGTGGCTACCATGCACTGTTCACGTGGCTGATCATACACTGTATGCTGGTCATGCACAGATCACGTGACTATCATGAACTGATCACGTAGCTATTCATGCACTGATCACCTGGCTGATCATGCACTGATCACGTGGCTATACCATGCATATCAAAATGTGGCTATCATTCACTGATTCACATGGCTGATCTCAGCACTGATACGTGACTGAGCCCTTGAATCTCTCTCTTT